>NW_017297438.1:244366-296413 GCF_001594075.2 Trachymyrmex cornetzi
GAGAGAGAGAGAGAGAGAGGCAGAATATGCATGTTGTGTGTAATAATAAACCTACCGAGAGCGAATCGTGGCACGGCGAAGGGCGAGAGGACAATAAAAAGAAGTCAGGCAACACAAGCACGGGTAGAAAGACCCGCGAGTCGATTTAACGGCGAACTTTAAGTAAGCGCCGATCTATTTTCGGTTCACGTCGCTCCTCCTTTGAATCCAACGCGTTAAAAGTCAGCCCTGCATCATCTAGGCTTGGGTGAATAAACTTTTACCCGGTTCGTTGATCGGACAAAATTATCCATGCTTTGTTATTTCACGTTGTTCCTCATTCGCGGGTGATCGTCTTCTTGGCTCGACACCAATCAATCCAATCGCGAAAAATTACTTTAGGTGCCCACTCTGTGGAGAGAAATCTCTTAAAGAAAATTGAGTCACTTTTTTTCCAAGATTGGCTCAATTTTCACAGTGCGATTCCACTTCACAAAATTTAGACAATGTCGTTACATCTTACTCTTGGAATAATAAGATTTTATACACTCTAACGTTTCCTCGCAATTTACTCAACAATTTACTCCGCACGTGTGCGTCGACATTCGATTCGCACCGTGTCGAAAGTGAAACAGTCGCGTTACGAGAACCTGCTGAATCGTTTTGCTTCTCGAGACCTTTCGCGTGTCGAATACCGAAGAATCGTCGATCGGAATTGCTGACGTGTAAATAATTTCGGAAAGTCACCGATCTCGGTATCGACTCGCCGCTGTCGTCGTCGTCGTAATGCGATCTAATTTCTGGACGGAAATCCAATCTGCGACGCTTACGACAGGTAACGTTCCTCTATAATCTGATGGATGGAAAAAGCGTCGATCTCTGGGTGAGCGCTCTGGAACTTGTTCTGATTTTAGGTGATCGTGTAATACGACTGGATAACAAATTTTTCATGTGATTTCCGTCGTTATGTAACTTGCGCGCAACCCAGTAATTGGGAAACTGCACTCAAGAGACCGTAGATTCACCAACCGTGAAATGTCAGCGCGCGGATAAGTGTGATTATTACATGCGCGAATATAAAAATGTTGGGGGAACAAGGCAAGCAAAGGACATTTGAGAAAAGTTGAAAATTGTTTCTAGAAAGTATATGATTATCAACAATTCGTGAGTGCGCATGTATGAGCGTAAAAAATTTTCTTTGTACGCTCCATTCTCATAATTTTAATTTTCCATACTGGAGTAATAATATAATGTCTATTATGTACATTTATACATGATATAAACTACACTGTTAGAAATTTCTCAATGAATTTTAATTAACATGTAAAGGAAGCATGTGGTTATGCACGAAATTAAATGTAATGAATAATGTAAATAAAAACTAAATTACAGTAGTCTTAAATGTGATGAACGTGTGTATTGAAATTAATGAACACATTATTGTAGAAATTAATTTACACGTTAATAAAAAGTACGAGATCTGTAAGTGAAAAGTAATTTACGTTAATGACATGTAAGAAACATAAACGTATTAAACATTAAGCGTTAATAGTATTAGGCTTAATTAAAATATTATTAATATTCGTAAATGTAAAAGTACATTAAATTTCATTAATATGTACATTAATAGTTATTTCAATTACGATTAATTAAATGTCATTTATAAAAGTATATTAAATTTCATTACACTTAATTTTTCAGTTACTGTAAACTTAAATTTCATTAACATGTGCATTAATAGTCCTTTCAGTTACAGAGAAATTAAACTTTATTCACCAATGTACATTAAAAGTTAATGAAATTTAAGAACATTTCTAACAGTGTATTATGTCCATTACTACAATTTTTATTAGAATGCTGAATAATTAATCATGTTATTTACTATTACAACTTTTATTTTGCGTCGTCAATTGTTACGACAATCGTGTTATTTTTGAAGAAAAAGAAAGTTAATAGATTCAAATTTAATTTTTACGACTTTTCCCATTGTAATAACAGTCAGTCTAACGCTGAGTCTCTAACCGCATAATTCAACTCATAAGTATTCACTGAATGGAGAACGGAGAAGATAGCACCCAGAGTGGCTGGATTAAGACATATCAGTTCTATCGCGATTAATCAGTCGCGGGAGAGACGCATAACTCTCGCTTCTATTTTTCCTTCGCGATCGCGACCGTCCCTGTTCTCTTTCCATCAATGAGTTCTTGCGATCTCTCATGCCGCTAAATACGAACTTTCTGGGAAACAGACACGCTCGGTCCTGCCCACGTTTCTTCGGTCTCGGTACAATTACTTGCGTGCCAGTTTTCGCGATGATACACGACGCACACGATCTCTAATAACATCGGCGATAACATTCTCGTCCATTAGTCTCGCATTGCAATCGAGAGCGAAATTATTCTTCCCTCTACTCCTTTTTCTTTTGTTTTAATTTTAATGTCGCAATTTTAACAAGTCGCAGATGTAATAACTCTGATGATACCCTTATCGTAGCACTTTCTAAGCGTGACCTCTTATTTATAGAAGCGAAAGCTCAAATCTTTGTAACATGCTTACTCGTGTTTTCTGCTTGAGTTTCTATTTCGACAAATACAAGTGAAAGAATTAGTTATATTTTATTCGGAGCTGTTTATATAATTATCCGTAATTGCTCTTACGATTGTTCCCATCCATTATTAGGGGGTCGTCACTAACGATGGGATTAAGTATCTTACAAGTAGGTTCGAATCTGTCAAAGAAGTTTCGAACTCTCTATGATTACTTCGAAAAATAGTAGCAATACTTCCAAGTAGATTCGAACCTAAACGAAATAGATTCGAACCTCTACGAATACCTCGAAAAATAAAAATAGTACTTCCAAGTGGACTCGAACCTAAACGGAATAGGTTCGAACCTTCTATGAGTACCTCGAACGCACAGATCATATGAATTTCTGTTCGTTAATAACCCTGTTCGAGTACTACTTGTAAAAGATTCGATGTTGTACGATAAAAAATACTTTGTAAGTATATTTTGAATCTTGCAGGTACTCGTAAGATTCGAAACCAGCAATTTGGGATCGATTATTTTGCAAGTATGAAGTATGAAATATTATTTCTTATGAATATTACTCGAATCCTAGAAAATGAAACTAAATTATTGAATTTGACTCGAATTTTTAAGTACATATTGAGTTCGATCCCATCTCTAGTCGTCACATATATCCTCATCTTAAAATTCTATAACTTTTCCCTGATTTCCAGACAAAGTTTTATAATTCTCCCTGATTTCAATAATACTTTAAAATTTTTTGCATTTTCTGATTTGAAAATCATTGACGTTGAGATTGAGAGATTAATTCATACAGCAATGTAAATTACTATTAATATTGCTGATACTACTTGCATTTTTAATCGTTAAATTAGTATAGTATTAAAAAACTGCGTAGGTGTGATGTACATATATTAAACTTTTTTAAAAAGCCAAGAATTTTAATTTTCCAGAATATGTAGCAAAATTCCCCGACTTTTCCCTGATTTTTCTGATCGTTTTCAATTTCCCTGATAATTCCCTAATTTCCAATTTTGTGCCAATTCTGACCATAATTGTTACATAATTTATAAGTGTCTACATTCTGTGTCTGTGGTCTCTTTATTGAGATTCTCAGTTTTGAATAAAATATGAGGTCAGGTAAAGTTAATTACCCCGAGGCAGTTCCGTCAAACTGTTGAACGTACGTTTGGTAACGCAAGTGTGAAACAGCGAGACAGCGTTGAGTGGAGGCGAGAATAAAGTGGAGGCAGTTCCTCATCCGGCTCGGTTCTGTTTCTACAAAGAACATAACTCTACGAGCCCATATTTCATTCCCCCGTTCATTGTTATTCATAGACACGGCGTCATCTAAAATGGTTTAATCGTCACTTTCACAGCGAGCGGGGATCGGATTTCTGCTTTTGTCTTAAAAAGAAGGAAGGTCCGCTTTCTCCCGCTTCCTTTTCGAGCACCCTAACGAGTATACACGCGTTGAATGAAATCCGATGATCCCACGAGCACGCGACGTACAATCCGATAGACAATAGATCGACCGAATTCTTGCGGTGTTTCTACCTCTAACGAGTCGTCACTTCTCAGAAAGATAATTCAGTGATTCTAGACTATTATTTACGCAGAATCCCGTGTCAATTGAGGAGAGTTCTACGAGCCACTTATTGTTAACGGACGACATATCGACCTGCGTAAAATGCGGAAGATCATCGATTAAATTATTGTCATTGCGTAACAGTTACAAGCTGCAGCGTGATAATATGTATTAATTCAAAGATGTTTTTGAAAAAAAATTATTTTTTAACGAGTCTGAAAGGAAACGTCTTACATTTCAAAAGTAATATTAAAAAACTGACGCTATCAGTCAAAAGATCACGTTTGAAATAGACATTCTAGATAGTCAAATCTTCATGGGATTCTATAAATTTTATACTTGATTGGGCCGAAACACGTTGGCCACTTTAAATTTGACACAAAATATCTCGAGACCAATGCATTAAAAAAAAAAGTTTCAAATAAAAGGTGTACGATTTGAAGAAAACCTATTTAGATTTTGAGTCCAGAGACTTATTAGTCCATTTGACCAATACCTATTTCAAATGTCATCTTTCGGTTGGTAACGTTAATTTTTCTTTTTATCACTTTTGCAATGTAGCACGTACCCTTGTATGAATGTGTGAAATTTAACATCATTTTACAAATTATCATGAATTTGTGATCAATTAAAGGACAAATCAATTTTCCAAACTGGTCAAGAAAACTCTCTATAAAAACAATTTTTATTTTTATAAAAATAACACTATAGGCAGACAATATTGAAGAATTGTACCGTATCTGACAATATCCTTCGATAAATTCCAGTGAGCATCGAGCTATACTTAAAATGTAATAACACGACGACGTAAAACTAGCCTTGGTTAGACCAATGACATCTTCATCAAAGTGTTTAAAAACCGTTAACCTTCGCTTAAAGCGGACAACGATTCAGTCGCTCCTCTCAAAACACTCTCTTAACTGTTTCACGATATACATACTACTGCGCTTTTCAAAACATACGTACTTTAGCAGCTTTTTCAAAAAATATCTTGACCACGAAACCTTTGATAAGCTTTCAATAAATTTTAACATCAATAATAAATATCGCAATTATGTTGTAATATCACTTATTATTTTAATATTAAAATAAAAAATTATCTCAATGCTAAATTTTATCCAATTGTGAGATAGTTTTGTCTGTTTATTAAACGATTTAACATGAAATCGTAACAAGAAACAGAATTGTGCTTTTCCTTAGCATTCTTGATATAAATATACTTTGTACAACAAGCGATGTATCAAGATAACAAACAGCGCAAAGTGTAATCAACTCGATCATTTGCTGAAAATGACTTTATACGAATTCACGCGATTGCATTGCAGTGCATTCAAGATATATTCGTGACGTCGTAACATCTGCGACGATTGTGTGTTCTTTCAATAAGAGTGAGTTGCGGTCGTGATTTTCTTCTCTCGTGACTCACACCAGACGCCAATGGTATAAATTGTAATTGATACATTCATTCGCGGGTCACGCGAAAACCCTTTGAAAAAGAAATTCCGGAGCGCTTTTAAATTCTTGAAAATCTTTCTCGATACTGAATGTCCCTTTACCATCGAATTTCTTCAGCTATTTTTTAATTTTATATGTTGGAAATCTCTCTTAATCTTCAGAGCTGATGGCACCGGCGGGTCTATTCCACTCAATTATAAATCTCATCGTCAAACAACTCAATTTTCTTTATATTACATCTACAAATTTGGATTATTCTTACTAAAATATACTTAGTATTCAATCTTTTTATAAGAGTTACGTCATTTTGGTTCCTTAAAATTAATTAGTGGTTTTTAAGTAAATTAAACGATCACAGACTCAGCAAAAATCAGTAATCGTGTTACAGATTTTAGTCAGTAATCGTGTCAGCTCCAAAGAATTAAATAGACAATATATTACATAAATCTAGAAAAAAATACCTATTTCATTTTACAATAATAATATAACATAATAAAAATTAACGTAAGACAGATTAACTCTTTTTATTCATGTAAATTAATTAAATATTATTAAGATTAAAAATAGAACTGGTTATATACATCAACTAAATAAGAGAAGCATTAATTATAGTCAAAGTTAAAATCGATTTAATATATAATACATCTACAAACTAAATAAGAGAAGCATTAATTATAGTCAAAGTTAAAATTATGGAATATATAATACATCTACATGTATTTTAAAGAAATTCGTCTAAGGCATATAATTGCGTGTCGATTAATTAAATATGTATAAAGTGCCGTTAACGTAATCAATTATCGATTGCGTGATCTTTGTGAACGAAAAATGAGGATAAAAAGAAAAATAAAACGGACTTTGCGTCCACGTTCATCTCGCCCTGTTCCACGATAGGGTGAACCGCGATAAAGCGTGTTCGGAAGAAACGGAGTGCTCGTACTCACTTTCGTTCCGCGGGCTTCAAGTACTCTCGTTCTCGGGTTCAGTGGCGGCTCACGAGTCCAGACGGTCGGCGTGTTTATCCATCGTCGTCAGGTCACCATCAGAACGGGGGCGCACGGAATCGCGTTTCACGATCCGACGATTCGTAAGCCATAGAAGTCACGGTCCCTGATGTTACGACGGGTTCGACGTACTCGCGGGAAAACCGTCGTTGTCGTTGGATAACGGTCTCACGGCGACCACAATACGCGTGGTGTTCGGTGCACACGCCACGGTGTAACACACGAAACTGCCGGTCTGAAGGAGAGTTCTCTTCTTTGGTGCCCCGGTGGCATAAGGTGGCGGTGGTAGAGAGGAAGGAAGGCCAGGCTGCCAGCCGGCTGAACGACTTAACGGCGAGAAGGAGAGAGGAATTCGTTTTCTGGTGTGCGTGTGTATATGACGCACGCGAGGTGCCCTGTGTGAACCTTGCGGGGTCCTGGCGGGGCCGTGGGTTTCGTGGGTCTTGGAGCGGATTCTCGTAGCGTGACGCTTGCAACCAAGTCTGACGTAAGGGGACTTTTTTTCAAGGGGATTTTTATTTTGTATGTATATACAATTAAATTTCTTTAATTTCTTGAAAAGTTGGAGATCGGCCTTACGTCATTGAGCTCCACTTGTTACATAGATAACGGATTAAAATATCACATAAATTCGTAAACAATAGAATATTTTTAATATTTTTGATATTCTTAAAATAGAAATATATGTATAAATAGAATACCTTCACCAATATGTGTGACGTATTTTTTGTATTATAAATATAGAAGTGCAAAGATAAACTATATACACGCAGAATTAAATATGTATGCACAAAACTGACAAAACAAATCATTTTCAAGTTCTACAATATAAATTATATGCAGTGTTTTGTTTGGATTTTTTTTATTCGAACTTGAATCGATTTTTACATACACGGCGTATATAACAAATTCATATTTTTCATATTTTTCTTAGAATTAAAATTTAAAATAATACTTTAAAGTTCTTAATCTTCTTCTGAGAATACTAGAATGCAGATTGTAATCTAATATTCCAGAGTCTTCTCAGTACATCTAATTGACCCGATGCTATCGATTACAAATTGAACGCATTGCCTCACCAACATCAACGTGCCGCCAAGTATCGTTATAAATTATTGTAGAATTGTCATCTGACGTTGTGCAAAATCCACAAAGAAGCTATTTCTTGAAGCACATCTAAGGTGGATAGAAATGCGGGCACATTTTCCCTCGTCGGATGTAATCGACCCTCATGTATAATCGAGTGCACTCAACTCCGTGATGCACTACGCGTGTACTCCGGAAATTCGATGTCAGGTGTCTCAAAGACTCACTCGTTGCGCTTTTCAAAACATCGAATTTCCGTTCAGACGGCAAATTTCCGAGACGACGTTCATCCTATTCGATTCGGGGTATTAATCCCAGCAGAGGTACGCGATCCTCTTCGAGAGAAGATAACGAATATGTATAAATTAAGTTTTTTTTATCCAAATAATGAACTAGTAAGAATGTTTTTCTCCGATTTTGATGAGCTTTAAATGTTATTTTCTAGACAAGAATAAAGAATAAGGACTCAAATACTTTTACAGTATGGAACACCCCTTTGAAGAAAATCGGTTATTATCTTCCAAAATTATCGAAATTGTAAGAGATAAAAGAATATTTGAAATATAAAAATTGAATGATTTTAAGAGTACTTAATAATTAAAATTTAAAAAATTTTCATTCTCATAAGAAAAAGCTCATGAAAATTGGAGGACACTTGAATTTCCTGTAAGTAATAAACCGGATTTTGGATCATCAGATCTGGTTCTAAATTTTCTTTAAGACAAGCTTAAGTTTTCTTTTATACAAGCTTATAAATATTATTTTTGAAAATATACTTTAATTAATAATACTCATTACGTTAGTGGGTACGAAGTGTCTACTGTTAATCGACATTATCGTTGTCGTCGTTATCATCGATGTCAAGTTCGCGGTGACGTAATTTCAAGTCCACGTGGACGATGACCGTGTTGCAGGCGAGGGTGGCGGTGGAATTGCAGCGGTGGTAGTGACGGTGACTAATAGCAATAACTGTGGTTGTTGTGACGAGCAGCCGTAGCTTTCGATCGACGCGACACCGACTATAGGAAAACTATGCCCCTCGATGGCCTCCCACAGGTTAAAACTCACCCCTGTTTGTCAGTACGACGCCGGTGGTTGTTGCTACTGCACGCAGCGGAAACGTCTCTTGCCTCCCATGTTTTAGCCACTTACTCGATAACATAGACGGGGTGAATCGCGTTTTTTTTAACCGAATCGAAAGAAACACGCGTTGTTCGGCAGGGGTGAGTGTGGGTGATCGTGTGCTAGTTGCGTTTCGAAAAAGTGCCAAGAATTTTCCAGACGATACATGAAATTGCGAATGTAAGTGCATTTCCGTCGGCAGATTGTATCTACCGACTATACACTCGAGGACGTTATACGTTGGATTTAAGTTCAATAAGTAGCCTAAGTAATCTTTTCAATTATGTAAGTCCTATGTGCTCTATTAGAGCGAGATAAGCGTTTTGTTGGTATTCGAACGAATTCGAACTTATCTTTTTTTCGGCTAATAGTAGTAAATGGAAAATAATGATTCTTGCTTCAAGATTAATAGATAGTATGAATAAATAATGGACCGATATTATCTCCCCAAGTCATATTTTTCTACAATTATATTTATTAATATTCATTAATGCATCGATTATTATAATTTATTAATTGCAAATTATTAATTGGTAATAATTATTGTTAGTTATTAAAAAATATAAATTTGTAATATTTATTTAAAAAAACACATCTCTTCTCTATACACTATACGCGAGACGAGAAAAGTTTGATAAGTCATCGCGAATTAATAGCCGATAATAAATGTCAATTGGTGACGTTTTCATCAGATAATAAATTCTACCATAGCAGAAATAATACTGAAAAATGATATTGTATAAATTAATCAAGAGATAAAACTGTAGTTTTAATCGATCGTTAATTTCGAGCGACTTTTCTTGACGCGAATGAGTTAGACTCATTAAAAGTCTGTCTTTTAATGTGAGTTGTGCAAAATATTTTTATTGGAGTCATTTAGTTTCTCTTGTTTGCTTTTACTTTCAACAAGATAGTAAAACATGACCTTCGAACGGTGATATCATTCATTGAAGAGAAAAAATGATTTCATCTCCCATCACCTGCAAGCATTGATGCAGGCCAGCGATTTCAATGCTTCGATAGAACGATTTTAATTAAGTCTTCAATTATGAAAAATTTATTATTCGGGAATCAAATTGAGAGATTTTGCTTGGAAAAAAACCTTGAATGAATAGATTTTTTAGTCATAATAAGTTATATTATATAAGTTGCATTGTTACATTTTTATTATTCCTGAATTTATTATATTTATTATATTTATTACGTGTCTATCAAATATCTCAAGTGTACTTATTATTTACTATTTTATGCGTATTCGTATTTTTTAAATATTTATTTATATTTCAGTTTTCAGAAAAATTGATTTCCACAAAAATCAGTTCTAGAGCGCGTTTCGAGGTAGCTTTCGCTTTAATTGCGATAACCCTTAATTATCATCGCGAGCGAAGCTTGGCGAGGATTTGCAATCGAATCGAGCACAATGCACGAAAAGCCCATAATTAGCTGACCATTGAATGCGCAAGTGATTGCATAAATGTTTAAATTTGCGCGTTTACTGGAAAGATCTCGATAAGATAAGCGTGATAAATCTCACGGTAAACAGCAGTTTACCCTAATATCTCCATCTTGTTTGAAAAGTATCTCAACGCCTTTTATTCTTTTTTTATTAAATTTAATTTGTACATATTTACATATAATTTACATATATGTGTAAAATTGATACTTTCGAAATGCGACATTTACTATATCAACAGCTACTTATTGATTGTAAAAATTAATACTAAGACAACATATGTAGATCCGGCAGGTTGACGAATGGTGCTGGTGAAAAATCCGTCTCCGACGCGCGGCCTGAGCCCCCAACGAGAACATGGAAACAACAGCAGGTCGAGAGAACGAAGAGGTGGAGGACGGGGCTCGCGAGGAAACAGTCCCGCCGAGCAAACTGGTTCTCGAGGAAGTAGTCCAGGAAAGAGCGGTGGTCCCGACACCAAGGGAAAGGGGAAAAATGTACTATTATACTCGCGGGGTAACGAGTGAGTATTCTAGATATCACTGTATGTTGAGAGGAACGAACGAGTCGCGAATCGATCTAGACTGCTTTGTGCCTGAGTTTTATAGGTGGTATTTCCGTTATCTGGCACACATTTTCTTTCGTTCGTAAAGATTATCATTCATTGAAAACCCCACTGTTTAAGCCTGGTGTCTTAATTATAATCGCACGTTAATGAATTATTATTTATTTTATTTTTTTACTACATTTATTTTCTTACATTTGCACACGAAGAAAAACTATTTTGTTGAAATATCTATATATTTAGATAGATAGACAGAATTGAAAATAATTTTGTTGGATTATCAGAATAATTATATAAAAAGCTCAAGTTGGTTGCGAGAATATTAAGACTTTTTGCTTGAATATCTTATATAATTATTTTGATGATCTTACAAAATTATTTTTCGATTTGTACCTACCTAAATTTTTAGTCAACAAAATCGTTCATTCCATGCATTTATATGTATGCTTGTGAAAATAACATAGCAAAATACTGCCAAAGTTACCTGTGATGATAAACTGTAAAAAAATGCAAATATAAATAATAATGGTTTAGAGATATTAAATTTTCTTCCGAGAAAGACCTCTGACATTTTAGTCTGCAAGTAGTAATTCTTTATATCAGAAAATTATTATAATTATAATTATCGAAAGATTTGTTCGAACGATAAACTTATAAGTAATATCATCATCAAGTCATGGTAAGAAATAATAATTGTGCGTCTGTGGCGTCTGTACAATACCTTTGATAAAATATATCACATTTTCCTGCCTAATAATAGACATGAAGGACACTGTATCATTGAACTCCAGGGACAAAATTACCGTGAATTTGCTTGACCGAAAAATATATGACCGAAATGGCAAAGCGTTAATGGTAAAGACATTGTCGAAAAAGAAGATTAATACAGGAAGATAACAGGCGATCGAGTCAGAAATTAACAATTTATTTTGTATTCTGTCTTTATGAATAAATTATAATAAGTTTCTGTTATTTTTTATGTCCACGTTTAATCCGAAAATTATATTACATACCTATATGTTTTAATATATCAATTTTATTTCAACAAATTCAAATAATCAATATAAATCTTTGTAAACTTGCCAAAAAGTATTGCAAATTATTTCATAAAATAATGTGATATGTATTTTAGTTTGTATTAAAACGTATGTAATAATACTTGTATTGCAAGTTTTCGCATAATTTTTTTGTAAATTTTCTTGACAATGAAACGGAATAACGTATCAATTTATGTAGTTGGAAAGACGATAAACGCTCCATGAAAAACCGCTTCGACAATCGTTACGTGACAAGTTGAAGTGACATATTACATTCGCGCAAATACGTGATCGAAAAATTCGATTATCGAAACGTTATAAGCTTTATCGTTTTAATTTGTCGCGATAATATCAGAATGATTACGTTACATGCAAAATTAATAAGTAAGCACGGAAGTCGACGTAGGTTTTATGCAAAAATATGTCAGTTAAAATTGACAGTTTTAATCAATGTTTAATATTTCATAATCAAGTGGCATTTGCGTTAAATAATTGCCACATTTTACTTATGTAAGAGAAACCGATAGGTAAAGATAGTGCAAAATACGTCACAAAACATATTATGTATATTTCACTTAAGCTTAAAAATAGCTTAAGATAAAATAAAAATGTTTACACAAGTAGTAATAATAATATACATATTATAAAATTTTAATTAATAATTGCATAATTTCATTATAAAATTGCAATTAGAGATATAATTGAAAAATAGCTATAAAAATGTAAATAATAAATAATATGAAGAGAGAGAGAGAGAGAGTTCAAAACTTTTTGAATGATATTAATAATTAAAGTAAACTAAAATAATAATGATAGCTCTATTGAGAGTATGGATGACAATATAAAATAGCAAAGAAATAGTAACTATATATTACAAATAATAGGCACTCGAACATGCAAAGGTAAGGCTGAAGCTGAGTGGCTGATGTGATGCCGTATCTGATTATTAGTACACAAGTATATATTAACATGATAGTTTGTATATCAATAAACTATGTAGCGCTTTACAACATAGTGTTAGTGATATATAATTTAGCGTATTATTATTGTTCACGCTTATTTGTAGTTGACTTTCGAGATTATACGGTTTCGCACAATTTCTCTATCGATTCGCGGTTCTGCAATAAGTAAGAAAATTGGCCGACACGATAGATTCTCCTAGCTGGAAATCGTTCGGAAGATCTGGGACAAAGATGACACACGATGCGGCTATCAAGAGGGACAGTAACTCGCGCGCGTTTGCCACTTTTATTCGATTTTACATAGAACACTTGTGTAAACTCCACCACGGTTCGCGCATCGATACTAAGAATTCACACACGCACGGGCATTTCCACGCTTCCGGTATCATACACTTTGACATTGCTTATCGATTATGGAACATTACTGTTTTTCTCTCAGTCTCGTATGGTCAATTTCATATTGTTATGAAATAACACATATTCATAATATTTTATATATAAAATATAAATCAAATTATATATATTTTAATCTATATTAAACTATTTTTATAGGACATTAAATTATTTGTTTAATTCAATTACAATTTGAATTAATCTCGTGTAATTTAATTTAATGCCTTTTAAAAAACGTTTAACGTACCATAAGTATTGTAGTTATATTTTGATAATAGCGGTACTAAATTATTTTAATTGAATGAGTGAATGCTAAAGTATCAGCCCACACAAAATATACAGTCAACGTAATACTATAAATGCTTTAATTCTTTGATTGATCAATCAAGTGCCTCGAAGCATTTGTAGTGAGACTTTGACCGCACCCAAAATTGAGTAATTTAATTTCCCAATTTTCCGATAGACTATGACAAACATATATCACGCAAATCGCATACTAATAAATATTTTATGAAATATCACTCACTGTCAGTATATGAGTGACGATCTATCACGCTAATGTTTTCTTTACAGTCCTGAATTTGCAATCGACACGCGACTGTATTTGAATAACAATTGCGCATTTCATTTCACACCTACTTTCGCCGTGACCATGAAAGCTCATCTCCGCCATTTAAACGCAGCCGCGAATTTGTGTATATATACGTAAAATAAAATAATTTACATTAAACGTTGGATTAGAACGCTGAAAATGTTTACAATATGTCATCTGAATTTGCGTTCTCCGCGTATCTTTCCATATCTTGACATTCACCAGGAGAGACGTTCGAGCGTTCTATTTCCAATGACTCGCGTTGTATACGAAAAAGAAAAAAAGAGACGAACTGTGATAATATCGAAATAATTACACACGAATGTATACAGAGTGATCATTGTGATATCGACTACGACTATATGGGAGGTCGCGCGGCAAGGTCCTGCAATCGATAAGCGACGTCGAACTGTATTGTAAATATGCGTATGTCCACTGTATCCATTGTATCGATCGTTCACAAGTGTATATGATTATAATATTGAGGAAGACACCAACGAGGGCAACATGAGTCCTTTTTTCTAGTGAACCGAGCGATTTTTGCGGTCAAGACTTATAGAAATCGTTCAAACAGTTCCAACGTGAGCGACCGTATTCACATGTGACACGACAATTACTTGTAAAACAACAAGCACCAAGTTACCTCGCATGTGAGTCGCGTATGTGTACATACAAAGAGAAATGCTGCTACTCTGAATTCGTATAATCCCTTAGACGATCACGAAAGACCGTTTAAAGCAAATCAATTGAATTAAAAAGAAGGTATAATTGGTACCCACTATCGCACTCTCTAAAACTTTAAGAGTAAATCTTACTCTTAAAGATTGAAAATTGAACCACTCTTTTTTAAGATTGATTCAATTTTCGCTATTTTAAAGTGAGATCCTATTCCAAAGAATTTAAAGAATACGTGAAATATAGAAGCCTGTATTCAGAACGCACTTTTATCGATAAATAAACGCGCATTTATGTCTAAAGTTTTATTATATGTGAGTGATATATGCTATAAATACGCTCTAACATAAAAACGCGTTTTAAATACGGGCCTGAACGTTTTAGTTTTTACGTAATTATTTTCAGACAACTAATTATACATCGTAAGTGCAGCTATACACTGCAAGTGATAACAAAACTTTTGCTATATTTAAAACTTTAGCTAAATACAATAATTTCGTTTGGATCATCAAAATAATTATGTATGACACTCAAACTTATTGTTATAGCAACAATTTATTTTTAGATCTGTATCTGACTAAATTTTTAGATACTTAAGCACAAGTTCTTTCCGTATATAAATATGGAGAGAGAAAGGAAATGAGAAGTGTTCTTTTAATCGACTCGATGTACTATGTACATAAAAGCTTGAATGTCTAAGCGAAGATCTTTAATTAAGAGCAACTTTTATATAAGGAAATTTTTAATTATATAGTGTTTAAGTGGCAACGCAACGTACTTTGTATTCAAAGATAATTACCTTTAATAACGATAAAATGTTATCCTTTTTTTTAAATTTCAACAGGAATAAATAATTATTTATCGGATAGATAAAATCAAGAATAAGTCGTCCTTGTAGATGTCTTTTCCTATATTAATCATATACACGTGGCCGATACGCACTTTTATAATATATAGTTCAATGTCGCTTATCGACTGCAAGGAAAGAAAGAGAGAATAGAAAGTCTTCTTTCAATAATTCTGAATAATTTTTGCTTTCCGCGCGCGAGAGTCATTGTACTAATTTGTTATCACGACAAATGCAAATCGCATTGTCTTTCAAAGATTGTAATCACCAAAGCAACATTTCGTGTCCAGCTATTCGATATTCGTCCATTCGAGGAAATAGTTTCAGCATGGAATGACGCAAACACATTGAGTACGAGATTTACAGGATATTTCGTATTCCGTAAAGAGAACTTCTCAAGAATCGCCGTTTGCGACGTGTAATCGATTAGACGATCTGATATTTACCAACATCGTTGTTCTAAATCATTGAGGAAGGTCTCTCGGAATGCCATGGCGTTCCAGATGAAAAAGAAATCGCGCCTGAATATTGCGGCCAAACACGCGATCGACTCGCGACTCGATACGGTTCGATTGGTGTCTTATGAATTATAAGGGATGGCCGCCCGATTAGAGGTCAATCGGACGATTGACTGAACATTTCCGTATCGGACATTTACGATTGCGCATTCATGGAACGTCGTTAATTTACGGAATTAGATCGGTGGTCGTGATGTTTAATAATAGAAACGATAGCTATGCACGTGATGATAATAACTACAGCTGTGCTTGACGTCCTACGTACATTTTTTAACATAAAAGAATGTCCATGAAGAGATCTTTAACTACAACAACTTTTATATAGGAAGATTTTTAATTATATAGAGTTTAAATGACAATACTCTGTATTCAAAGATGATTGCTTTTAATAACAATTGAATAATATTACTTTTTTTATTTCAAAGATAATAAATATTTATTTATCGGATAGATACAGATAAAAGTTTTAAGTTACTTTAATTTCTGCTTTCTAAACATTTTATATGGATAAATTATATTTATATGAGTAAAGTCTGGAATTTATTAATCATTGTTGTTCTTTAAAAATTGAATTTATTTCATTAATACGTATTAATAATATATCTCAAAGATAACGTTATTACGTTCTTTCAGGGCTGGCAGCATTGAAAGATTAATAGACGGCGATAAGCGGATAATTGCAACGAAGCATCTACTTCCAGAAAATAATATAAATGTCGTCGTCAGGTATTTAGTTCGATTCATATCGGTTGATTTAAAGTGACTTAAAGTTATTATCGTCTATATTATTTTCTTTTTTTCTTATAGAATTCGTCCGCTCAGTAATAAAGAAATTAAATCCCATGAAGAAATGGCCGTGCATTTTCCTGGCGATGGACAGATATATGTAAGTGTAAATATTGTATTATCCATAAAATGATCTCCATATAGGATAAATCTTTAAGAGGACACTTCTGAACGTCCCAAAGACATTCAGAAGTGTCCTCTTATGTCTTAAAGACGTTTAAGAATGTCTTACTTTGGATAAAGAATGCTATGTGGGGGGGAGGGGGGGTCTGTCCTCTCGTTTTGTTCGGCCTGCATCTTTCGATTTCTGAAGTCAAGTTTTGCCTACACATTTTTCCATGCCATCATTAAAACTTGTTTCTAATAGTCAAGTTAAAACGGAACACGTTAATACGTCTTTTATCTTGCAGTGCGACGCGATTACGAGCAGCGGTGACAAAAAGCCGAAGGTATTCTCATACAATGTCGTTTTCGAGCCAAATGCTACACAGGAGGATATCCTGCAGTACTCCGGTATTAAGAACCTCATCGAAATGGCGGTGGAAGGCTTTAGCTGCACCGTGTTTTGTTACGGACAGACCGGAAGTGGCAAAACGCATACCCTGACTGGGCCTCCGAGACTCGTAAGCGAAGAAGTCACCATTTTGTTATGGGTCTTTTTTAAAAATTATTTTCAATTGTGTAATTTTTATTTTGTGTTTAGCAATAATGCAAATAAACAACATGACAAATTCTCATCATAACGTTCCGTCCTAAATATTAATTTCCATATTTTTTGAATAACCCTTCGAAACGATAACGGAAAAAATCGCAAGTTATGCGAGGTGCTTTTTTAATCATATCGCAGCACACACACGTTCGTCCACATAATGCAAAAGACAATGCGATACGTAATATGGTGACGTTAGTGATCAATATCTACATAGCTAGTCAGAAGGTTAAAGTTGATTGTCTTTCGTAGATAAGATAATGCGTTCAAGTTACACGTCTCTTCTTGCAACTAAACGTAACAGTGAAATTTCGATAGGTCATGTCTAAATAAAAAGCAACACTTCCAAATAATCAATAAAAACTACGTTTGAGGAATAAATAGATAACCGTATGTGAAAAATATCTTGCTGAAATATATATTTCGTAATTATTTCTTGTGTAAAAAATATAGAGAATTCGAAACATAAAAAAAAAGAGACAGAGAAAGCTTTATTTTGTTATCCATTTATTTGAACGTTATAAAAAATTGATATTAATAAACTAATTCATATTTATTTATAATTATTCATTTATTTATTTAGCAATAATGAAAGAATGCTGTAATAATATATTTCAACGAAAATAATTTCTTTAATTTTAAATAACACAATTTAACTAATATATAATAATCAAAAAAGAACTGAATGAAAAAGGACTAACGAGTCCAAAAATTAGTCGTTATAAATTAGAAATTTTAAGAAGTCACAGAATAAAAACATGTCATTTCGTTATAATATAAAAATAATTTGTCGGCAATAAACAATAAAACATAAACAAAACAGCCCATACAACGAAACGTTTCGATCCCTGTTGGATCATTATCAATGTTACAATACAAAAATGAAATGGTGAAGATATTGAAAAATTAGGATATAAAAATTGTAATTTGCTCTCAATCGCAAAACTTATTATAATAATACTCACAGTATTTAATATAATAAAAACACGCTCAGTATAACTTGAAACTTGTACAACTGTTGTAGTCAGTAACAATGTGAACTTCTGGACATAGTATGCAGATTAAAACAGATTTGTATCTTGTAAATCGTCAGTATAATGTACATATATGTCAGTATAATGTCAGACAATGCGATGAGAGTGGACAGTAATATGCAGATTAAAACAGATTTGTATCTCGTAAATCGTCAGTATAATGTACATATATGTCAGTATAATGTCAGACAATGCGATGAGAGTGGACTCTAGTAGCACAAATTATTGGCGCAATATTGGGAAACGAATGTACAGCCAATATTAAAATCAATATTGGTCCAATATTTAGCCAATCTTAGCCAATGTATAGCCAATGTTCTGTGCTATTAAGGGAATGGTCATCTCTCTAGTGTGTTCAGAGACATTGCCAATTTATAACGACTAATTTTTAGGCTCATAGCCCTTTTTTTCGTTCAGTTCTTTTTTAAATTTATTGAGCCTTATTATTATTATATTATAACAATCAAAATTTTTTATATTTTAGTAGTTATGCACCCTCCAAAAATGGACTTTGGTGGCTCAGGATAAGAGACTTGTAGTCTTTTTTTTTTAACATGGCCGGAGCCACTACCGCGTCTCCTGATTGCAATTATTTTAATATATTTGATAAAATAAAACATATATTAGAATTTTTATTTATTTAAAAGTTAATTAAGATCTTAAATTTATATACATATTAAATCATGTGTGTGTGTGTGTGTGTGTGCTGTTAAACTAATTCACTTTTACATTGTATCTTTTGTATTCATAAAGTTAATTTAATCATTTTTTATAACAGTTCGACAAAATGGATCCGTACTCGGAGGACCATGGTCTGGTCTTCCGTTCCTTCGTCTACCTATTCAAAGTCCTTCAAGAACACGAAAAGTGCAATTTTGTGCTGAAAGCTTCCTTCCTGGAAATCTATAACGAGAAGGTCTGTGTCTTTAAACGATAACGTATCGTCTAAGTAGACAATACAATAAAATAAGCGTCTATTTTTCAATTATCACAAGAAAAGATAAACTTTTTTTTTCATTTTACACGTGTAAAATAAAAAAGTTATAATTATTGTCGCAAAGAGTAAATTCTGTTATAAAAATGATAGTAATATACAAATAAATGAGTATGAATAAATAAATAAATATATAAAATAAATAAATAAATATATAAACTAAATAAATAAATAGGTGATAGATCTCTTAAATCCTGGCACTTCGAGAAAACCTTTGGCAGTTCGATGGAGTAAAAAGACGCGCGGATTCTTTGTCGAGAATCTCTTTACGGTAGAATGTGAGGAACTGGACGATCTTTTGGCGGTTCTCGAAGAAGGTAAGACTAAAAAATAAACAATCTTGCCATGGAAGTCATAAGATTCCATCCTATAAATTTTCGAATTATTTTTTATTTTCTCTGGCACACATCATAATTA
The DNA here is from genome assembly GCF_001594075.2 of Trachymyrmex cornetzi. Lineage (NCBI taxonomy): Eukaryota > Metazoa > Arthropoda > Insecta > Hymenoptera > Formicidae > Trachymyrmex > Trachymyrmex cornetzi. The sequence continues at coordinate 264,112 of NW_017297438.1, forward strand.
ATAATACCTAAAATTATATTTTCTTCTAAATGATATTTATTGTATCTAACAGTTTTTTTAGAATTCCATTGTGCGAAGACCTCGTTATTTTTATTCAGACATTGGAAATCAATTGGAAATTGTGAAGCGTTGTTTATAATGTTGTATATAATAATCGTTGTTTTTATAGGAATGAGAAATAGATCGATCGGTACGCACAATATGAATGAATATTCCAGCAGAAGCCATTCGATTTTGACTGTAAATATAACTTCTGAGCAAGCAGTAAGTGAATACGATATTTCAAGGTATTTATTCATATTTCCCTTGAGACGAAGATGAAAATACACTCAAAGATAAGCGTTGAAAATATCAGAATAACATATCGGTTTTTCTGCCGCTTATTAGCCGCTAATAAAGGTTCAATTTATTTTACCGCTATTTTGCGCTGTGTAATCATTCGCTTACATTAAAAATTAATAAACAATAAATATACGAATAACTAGTACTCATCTTTCAACAAGACAAAATTAATTTTCTCCATCACCGGCCAATTTATTTTATACCGCCATTTCTCACCACGCGAATCGAATTAATTATTTATAACGAGGGCTAATATAAGTATCTCTCGCGTCATAGATGGAGAACGGTGTATTTATTTCGAAACAAGGCAAAATTAATTTCGTGGACCTTGCTGGAAGCGAAATGACGAAGAAAACCCAGAGCGAGGGCAAGACCTTGGAAGAGGCGAACAATATTAACAAAAGTCTCATGGTATTAGGTGAGTCCTGATTAATTATATCAAGCTGTGTTTAGAAAAAATTATCGTTCTTTTAACTAGAAATATTTTTCGATATCCGAATTGAAAGAACGACAATTTTTTTTATATAACTCGACAATTAAAATAAAACTTGTTCATGTTACAACCGATACTATATAAGCTTGTTTTTTGTTGCTGCACTGGACTGCATTAAAACTTTCTATTTCACACTTTCATCAAACTTCAAATATATTATATATTATCTATTTTATTTTACAAGTGTATATTTACAAGTGTATATTTACAAGTGTATACTTAGTTCAGTCACAAAGAAGCCCTGATGTAAACTATAATAAATGAAATTGCGTCACACTTCACTATCATTTTACTATAAATAGCGATAATATTTCATTTATCAGAAAATTAGATTAGATCTTGACTTTGAAATTGCAGCGCGTTTATTATTTAGAATAGTTGAAGTAATCGATAGCTAGACTATTAAATTACTGACATGTGAAAAGACGTGCCTTCCATATATGGAAAATAATCGATAAACTTTCGCGATAACGGTCGTGAAACAAAATAATAAGTTTTTCACAAAAAGTCTTCCCAGGTAGTACATTTCATAAAATCATCCGAGGAAAGCACGATACTTTTTATTTATAATTTCGCCAGGTTTCTAACTTTTTAAATTTGATTTTCTCTCGCAAAAAGATAAATGTCACTTATATATTTTTCATAGGATACTGTATTGCTTCCTTGAGCGATGGAAAACGAAAAAGTGGTCATATTCCTTATCGGGACAGTAAATTGACAAAACTTTTGGCCGACAGTCTTGCTGGAAATGGCGTCACGTTAATGGTGAGTTGATAAGTGGACTTTTGTAGCAAATTAATTCGCGATTGGTAACGATGTTTCCATAAAAACTTTATCCAGTATTGTTTACGCGATAAATGTTCTAATGATCTCTATTCCACCGAGAGTTAGAGTTGAGTCAGAGTGCAAGAACTGACCAACCACAGTCTAGCATTCCCCTCTCATTCGACTGTAAGAGGGGAATACTTGACTGTGACTAGTCAATTCCCACACTCCAATCCAACTCTAACCCTCGATGAACACTTAGTCATATATGTAAATTCCAATTCACTCAGTTTTTGCAATTGTAACTTTAACAATATCGGTAATTACATATTTAGGTTGCCTGCGTTTCACCGGCTCGTTCGAATGCCAACGAAACATTAAACACCTTGAGATACGCTGCGAGAGCCAAAAAGATCTCCACGAAGCCTATTATAGTGATGGTAAGATCATTTGCTTCGAGTAGATTTTAGAAGGGATTTTTAAATGCCCGACATTCACTTCTTTACAGGATCCACGCGAAGCTCTTATTCTAAGTTTGAAGCGTGAAGTGGGGGCTCTTCAAACCGAAAACGACCATTTAAGGATGACTCTTCATCTCAGTAACGAAGCTCAAAATATGCACCGCAGCGAATCGAAAAGTATTATTAGCATATAATTAACTTGTTATCCATTTCTTATCGATAATTACAATAGACACAATTACAAGAGACATATAATGTATATGTCTATAGTCACGATAAATGCGAGAAATAATTTAAACTATTGGTTTAATTTTAAAACAAGAGTAAAAAAAAATAGTATAGGAATTTGTTTTCTAATTGTTGAATCTTCTACGTTCATCAACTTTATAAAAAAAATCCTAATTACTAATGAAAAATGAAGAATTAATGATTCAATAAGTAATCAAGTAAATAACGGAACAATATATATATATATATATACACAAAAATAATATGTTAATAATCTCATGTTAAAATAATAGTGATAAATCGATTAAACCAATTGCCACTTTCAAAAATTAAGATTTAATTTTGCAGAATAATAACTCGTTGATGATTCTTGTATTTCTTTCTTTCTATTATCCTCATCGATCGTTTGCAGGCGAAAGACTGATACCCGTGACACCGCCACCGGTGGATCTTGAGAAATTAGCCGAGATGGAGAGTTCGGAACTGAGCCAATTGATCCAAGCATACATCACCGAGAACGAGGCACTACGACGAGAGAATGCGGAGCTCTATGCCACGCGGGACCAAGTGATACGGGATCAGGAACTCGTTTGCCGGGAAAACGAGAGGCTGCTCAAGAAACTTGAGGACGTAAACTTGTAAGTCAACTGAATAATATTTCCAATGCAAGCGTTCAAAGATAAATATTCGAAACGTGTATGTTATTATTAGTGCTTGCAGATAAATATACGAAATGCGTGCCTATATTATTTTTGTTGACCTTTCGTGTCACGTTTATATTTGAATCAAATCTTTTAAAAATATTCTGTATAGCTTCATAAATATGTTTTTTTCACAGTATCGAAAGATTTATATTTCAAGAAATTTAAGAGAATCACACGAGCTATCCTTCGTATTTCATGTACAAGATGTTTTATGAAATTAATGATTAAGATAGTTCTGTTTGAATTTTCTCTATCTAAATTCATAATAATGCAATTCAGCTCTCAGTTCTTTTTTCTTAGACTTAACGCTTTGTATTTAGCGAATCTGTATGATAGATGTTTTATGATATTTTACAGAGTTTGCTGCCGATCGCCCATAATACCAGCGAGACCTTCGTATTCGGCGGAATTATTTTTGAATGACAACAACGAAGACGTACCTGGTGCGACTAACGTTTGGACGAATCCGAATGTTGCTCCCAGTCCGGTGTATTCCTTCTCAAAGGTACGATTGAAATTCACCTGAAACGATAAATTGTATTTGATGAAGGAATTAAGTCACACTAATTGTAAGAGAAAAATTTTTGATATTTGTGTATAAAAAAATACAATTTTGTATCTAAAAATTTAGATAGATCTAAAAATAATTTTGTTAAATCATTAATAATTATACAGGAAACTCAAACATGATGAGCAATACTGTAAAAGTTTTAACATTCCAGCAAGTAGTTTGAACATATAATTATTTTAATAGATCAATACATTACTTTTAAATTTGTATCTAGCTTAATTTTTAGATTTTGTTTCAGCAAAACCGTTCTTTCCATAAGACTATAATTATATGGTATTACAATTATGATATTATTATAGTTATTATTTAAATATAATTATTATTACCTATACTATTATAGTATCTATAATTATATGATATACAGTCATAAATATAAAAAACTTTTTTTTTAATGTATTCATTATAAAATAATGTGTGAGACTAAAAGAGAGAGAGAGAGAGTTCTCGTTAGATTAAAAGTTTATTAGATGTCACTGTGTTTTAAGAAAAATTTAAGATTTCACTTCATGCTCTATAAATACATCATACATAATATTTTCAATTTTGCTATATATATCTTCTCTTAGCATACTCTTGGTAGCGGATTGTACATATCAGCCGGCAATATGCCAGAGAAGGTATTGAAGGAGCTCGACAAGCGTAGGATTGTTGGCAGTTACAATAACATTGCCGAAGCCTACAAGGACAAGAACAGTCACCGTCGACACAATTCATGGGACAACAGTAATCGGTCTATGATCAGCCCGGAACAAAGAATCTCGCCGGTTGATATAAATCAGTAAGTGGCTTGTTCTTAATGCTATCTAATTCATTGATTAATCTAACGAGTAAGTTTTTGAATACATAACGCCTTACTTACATTATTATATTATTACAATAATTCAATAATTATTTCTTACATAATTATTTTGCTATAGTATTATAGTATAATTCTTTTTTTGCAAAAAATTTGATTTTATCGTTATATTATATTTTTATATATCATTATAGTTTATTTCAAAATTATATACATATATATAATTTATTTCAAAATTATATACATATATATATAATTTATTTCTTTTTTAACTTTAAAAGAAATATTTTCTAGAGATATATTTCTTGTGTGACTGAGTGAATGTAAATGTACTTCAAGCTTGTAATAAGGAGCTTACGTTGAATAATCGTATCGAATTGCATCAAACGTGATACTTAGCAAACATGAATCTCTATATCTGCGATGAAAAATTTTGGAAATGTTTTTTCCGAAAGAAAGTTCCGTATCTAATTATTATTTCGAGATGCATTGACTGATACGGAATCTGAACTGTTTTAATTTAAAAAATGACAGAAAAAAATCTTCGTTTAATTGTAAGTAAAATATGTTTGTCATTGTTTTTGTTCAGCTTTTATATTAAACAAAGTATGTTTTGCAGATTTTTAATATTTACAAACGATTCTAGAATAAAAAAAATTGTATAATCTCGAAGAAATTCTGAATCCGATTATATATAATGTAAGCTATTTACATTTCGATCTTAAAGATCTGAGACAAGAGTTTTCTGAGTTTTATCTCGCCGAGAACATCCTGTTCCAAGCAACACAATTTAAAATCGGGATAATAAGACATCTTTTAGACAGTTCTCGCAAAGATTCTTTATTCAAATTTGAGAAACTTTAAAGACGCCTTTAAGACATCTCATATCCCGATTTTGAATTTTGTGTTGTCTGGATATCGTTCTCTGAGATATCACGTTTGACGCTTGCCACCCGTACGCCCCAATCCCGGACAAAGCCGGCTAAACTAACCAAAGGCACACGCGGTGACAGTCAAGGTCAAAGGACGACCTTGCGACGCACCTCGACGGTCCCTGAGGAGGGCAAGCCTCCGCCGTCGAGGTCGAGGTCGAGGTCGAACGAATTGCCTGCTGCGGACAGCATCACCACCATCACCACCACAACCACCACCTCTACCGCTGCGACCGCCACCAATGTCGCTACCGAGATACATGCCGAGCAATCTAACGGATCGCCTGATTCGATCCTGAGCGGCTCTCTCGAGGAGGGCGGCAATTCCGCCCCCGACTCCGCGGACTCGGTCGCTCCCACTGTCCCCTTCCCGCCGATATCACACTCGCCCTCGTCCTTTGCAACGTCGGAACCGGAACCGCGGAACCGCAGTAAGTCGCGAGCCAGTACAGGGAAGGACAGGAGGAACGCCGAGGGAAGGATCCAGGACGAGCACCGGGCGTTCGGCAGCCCGGTCCCCGTCGACGACGACGACCGATTTTGAGAATCTTTCGACGAGGGGACGAGATCCCGACAGTGGTGTTGCTTCATCTTGAGTGGAATGCTACATGCAAAAAGAAAAGAAAGACAGCCTCGCTCTTTTTTGTTGTGAGAAACATCGAGTGACCGAGTGACGTTTATTTACACACCAATCATATACGATTACTTATATAATTGTAACTGTAAAATACACTTCTACACACACGGCAGATAAAGTCTTTCTGTTAGTTTGCAAATCGTCTCCGTCGAAGATTTCTAAAATAAAAAAAACCGACGGGAATTGTACAGAATAAAATATAGATAAAGTAAAATTGTGTAAAAGGATTGACGAATTAAAGCGGATTGAAAGAAAGTTTTTGCGTATATATAGATCCGTGCGTCCTTTTCCCTTATATCTTCTTTCAGAATTCGTAGATTTCTTTAACAATTTTAGATATCTGTATTTTAAATTAACATTTAAGACAGATGTAATATTTACGATACCTGTATTTTTTTAATTAACATAATTATATTTCCTTTATTCAGAGCTCTAAATCCTTCAACATAGCGAATGCGCATTGGTGCAAAAAAATGGCTCGTTAACCGTTTTTTTCACGAACCGTGAATTCTTATTCGATAATAAGAATCGTTCCTCGTAAAATCTTATAGAAATATATCCCGGGTCGTCATTTTGCTGGTTTGTTGCCGTTCCTGAAGTTCGCGATTGACGGACATTTGGTGACTGATTGCGAGAATGCGAAGCTCGCGCGTGATGTTAAGACCGCGCGTGTCGTTTTCCTTCGCGAACACTTTCAAACTGTTCCGGCTCGCAATTGGAGCATTCAGAACACGTCGTCGCGAGAAACGCGCTCCGATTGGCCGCGCACTTCTCGAGCATCTCGATCCCTCGCTGCGCCACGACGCGCGTCACGTGACTCGTCATCGCGAACTCGCGCTGTAATTGGCTCTCGCGCGCCGCCAACATAACGCGCGAACATTTCGAAATCCGTTACGTGTCGCATTTGTTCATTTCTACCAATGGCTACGTTCGGAAACGTCGCATTTAATGTTAAACAAGGACAGATGATGAATCCGAGGCATCGGAGGCATCCAAGCGACGTTCCCGAACGCAGCCAATGTAGAGTAACTTTAATCTCGGTTTATCTTATTTTTTATTTTTTCCGGTTCCAAGAATTCGAAAAGATAAACAGTAAATTAAAGTTAATTTAAACTGATAGAAATAGACATTAGAGCGACTTCAATCAAACTTCAATTAATTTAATCAGCACTATTTTATTAAGTAATACGAACAAAATTATCAACTTAGTTACGTTTAATGTATCCAAAAAATATTAAAAACAATAAACTGTATATTAGAGGATTTATCTTAAGCAATTTTACTGGTCGAATTAAGTTAATTGAAGTTTGATCAAAGTCGTCTTTATTCTTTATCTCGAAATAAAAACTTACGTTTACATTTTAGCAAAAAAAAAAAGAGTTTTAAATAAAATCAATATATCGCAAGGTCGTCCACTCAAGTGAATACGAAGACTTTCTTTCATCTGACGCACGTGATCTCGATTCGGATAAGACCAATCGTTCATCCATTTTTAGAAAAGACAGCGACTATATTTGCATTTCTCAAATTTATCTTCCTACTTCTCGTTACTTGCAGTCGGTTTCTCAAATTTCATTCGAGAGTAAAATCAAAGAAATTCACAAATATCGGATTTAAATAAAAATCACAAAACACACGAACGATATACATCATCGGCGCGCGCCGATTCTAGAATTCTCCTTATTCGTGGAGCGTCCAATCGGAGTCGATCGCGGCACAAGCGACAACTTCAGAGGACAGCGAGCGAATCGACGAATCCGTGTAGCAACAGCGAAGCGAATGAGAGTGCGCGAGGGGGTTGGGCGAGGAACGCGGTGGAACGCGGTGGAACGCGGCGGCAGCGTCGGTCTGGTCGGTCATCGGTAGATCAGGCGGAACGGTGTGTGTCGTGATTCGTGAACGCTGGTGTACGCGGTTCGAGGCTTCTCGCGTCGGTCGACGTCAGTCGACGTTCTCGGCCAAGGGACAAAGAAGGCATTGGCGGTGTGCTCTACGAACGGACGCAAAGTCGGAGACAGTCGCAGACTTCGGGATAGGCACGAGGGTCGGAGGGTATTCACGAGTTTGCAAAACTGCGGCGCGGCAGTGGCGGTCGAACAGGAGCAAGGAAGTGGAGTGGAGAGAAGAGGAGGAGAGTGGTGGGGGCGACGTGTGCGACGGCACTGATGATGGCAGTGTGAGGACTGTGAGGTTGGTCGTGCGCGTCTTTAGCTAGGTACCTGTCTAGCGTGCTGGTGTCGTCGCCGAGGTGCATTCGAGATTCGGCGAGCCGTGTGTGCGGCGCGGGTGGCAGTCGCGAAGTCGAGAGTAGCGTGAGGAGAGAAAGAGACAGAGAGAGAGAGAGAGAGTGTGAGAGGTAGAGTGAGGGAGCGAAAAGAGGGAAGGGTGAGAGAAAGAGAGAGAGAGAGAGAGAGAGAGAAAGAGAGAGGGAAAGAGTGAAGGCACAATCAGGGGAAATAATCGACGGCACATAATCCGACGTCCCTGTGAACACGTCCGTCAAGTCCTCCGATGTCTAGTGCTGAGGTGGCGGACAGCTCCGTTGATCCCCCAGCCAAGAAGCGACGCGTTGGTGCTGCCAGCACGACGGGAGGAGCCGACGACGAGCTGACGACGACAAACGTGGCGGAGATGGACGTAGACATGGCGAAGAACGGCTCCACGAGCTCCAGCAGCGGCAGCGGCGGTACCACCGGTCGGGCGCCCGCTGAAATCGACGAGGGTTTATACTCCAGACAGCTCTATGTCCTTGGACACGACGCCATGCGCCGCATGGCGTCCTCGGACGTGCTTATCTCCGGCCTCGGTGGACTCGGCGTCGAGATCGCTAAGAACGTCATCCTCGGCGGTGTCAAATCCGTCACGCTCCACGATCATGCCATGTGCAAATTGGCCGATCTAGGCTCGCAGTTTTATCTTACCGAGGCAGACGTAGGTGAGGAAACGTACGCGCGCCGAACAACGCCGGTCGGAAACACGTGAGACGCGCCAAAGGCCAAGAGAAGCTCGCGCGTTTTTTCATTTGTATAAGCAGTGAAAAACACAGATTTAAATTAAAAGACATAACCAGAAAAGTAGAGATTTAAATTCAAAAGCATAACGTAACATGTTATTTTTCTTAATTTTTTCGAAAGTTCATGTAAATTGTGGAACTTGTTTTTATTCCTATACTAGACTGTATTAGAACTTTCTTTCTCACTTTATCCAAATAACAAACATATATATTTATTTTATTTTAAGTTTCAAAAGTGTATATTGGTTTAGCTGTAGAAAACAAACCTTGGAAAAGTGAGAAGTCTATTGAGAAGAAAGAATATGGTACTATGTTTCAAAAGGAGTAGATATGTATAAAAAAAATATATAGTGTTTTCTCTATGAAGATATACTAGAGGTATGTTTTCTGTAGCTGAATTAATATACACTTTTGGAACTTAAAGTGAAATAGATATATATTTGGTATATATTTGGTATATATTTGGTGAGAGCGAGGAACGAGATTCTCTAGTACAGGAATAAAAAAAATAGACATTTGTTTTAATTGCACTTTTCTTTTTTTACGTTAAAAATGAAATTCGATACAAAAATAAACGAATTAAAAATTAATAGATTTTATATATTTGCAGGAAAAAAAAAGAAAATGGAGTTTTTTTTTATTTATCACAAATTCGGCTTTAGTTCTTCGCGATAAACTTCTGCGCAATTCTAATCTATACAGTGATAAGATTTAAATTGAGATAAGGCACAGCTGTTGCTATTGTCAAGCGAATTATAATTCTATTGCACGATTACACTTACTATTTCTCTTATGCATTAAAAATGATATAAAAAATATAAACTATGCTATTAGTCATCATGCAAGTCATCATGAATAGGTTGTCTTGCAGAATATTGCAACTTAAATACTATACTCTTTGTTCTAAAGCTACGTTGAATTCCAAAATACCATTAGAATACATGAGAAAGAGTTTTTGGACATTATATTATTAAATACATGAAATTAAGTTAATATTATAAGTATAATATTGATATATGTATATATTTAATTAATTCACACATAATTAGAATTAATTTTTCTAAAATTTTTCCTTACATCATTATAATCTATGCATAGATGTAAAACAATTTTTATAACAAAAGATATAATCGGATTATAATTAAAAAGTATTCTTTACTAACAAGCGACCTAAATTTATCGTTTATAAGATGTTGGCATGTTAATATCGAAATTAATAAGGCTACTATTGTAGCTTTGTAATTATTTTAATTTAACAATTAGTAATAGTGCATATAATATTATAGAGAATTAATGGTTTTTAATTAAATCTTTAAATAAAAATTTGTTCAATAGGTAAGAATCGTGCGGCAGCGTGTTGTCAACGCCTGTCAGAGCTGAACAATTATGTGCCTACTCGTCACTACTCCGGTCCGCTGAACGAGACATACATCCAACAGTTCAAGGTAGTGGTGTTGACGGAAACACCACTAGCCGAGCAGCTACGCATCTCGCAGATTACTCGCGCCAACGACATTGCCCTAATACTTGCCGACACCCGTGGCCTCTTCTCGCAGGTATTCTGCGATTTCGGTGAGACATTCACAGTGGTGGACACAAATGGCGAATCGCCGGTGAGCGCGATGGTTGCCAGCATCTCCCGCGATAGTGAAGGCGTTGTCACATGCCTGGATGATACTCGCCATGGTATGGAAGACGGCGACTATGTGACTTTCTCCGAAGTGCAGGGCATGACCGAATTAAATGGGTGTGAGCCGATTAAGATCAAAGTGCTGGGACCATACACTTTCAGCATTGGCGATACTTCCAGGTGAAGCATACAGCTATCTTATAAGTATCTTCCTAAGACTTAAAAAGATCCCATATTAATTATGTGGAAAATTGAGTCCTGGTGAAATAATAAGTTAGTTTTACATATAATGTAGATACATATAATGTGATGAATAAAAGATGCTATAGACACAAGGCTTAATAATGGATAGTGTTTGAACTATGTTGTATCAAAGGTACTTTATGAGTACAATTTTACACCTTTGATACATGGCAAGAATTATTCATTATTAAGCCTTGTGTCTATGACATCTTTTGTTTAATTTATATATTATAAGCTATATCATGTATGAAAACTAGTTCACTGGGATCACATGTGTGAAAACTTATTTCACTAATTTTCTATATAATTAGTGCGAGGGATATACATAGATTTTGATCAGCCAATTTTTACACTGTTTAATAATCCTCTATTATTTTTATCAAAAGAATTAATATTATAACATACCTAATTAGTACAAGAATATATCTATATTTTGATGAGACTTATTCGATTAATCTAATCAAACAAATCAAATATCTCTAGATTCTCTGAGTACGTGCGCAGTGGTATTGTGACGCAGGTGAAGATGCCCAAAACTTTGCACTTTACGCCATTTCAAACTGCCCTGAAGAAACCCGAGTTTCTCGTCACGGACTTCGGCAAATTCGATTATCCGGAACAGTTACATTTGGCCTTCCTGGCACTACATCAATATATAGCTGATAGAGGCACATTGCCACGACCATGGAACCAGTCAGATGCTGACGAGTTTATTGCCATCGCTGAACAGAGCAAGGCTAGCTATGGTTTTGATACCGAGATTAATAGCGAATTGTTACGCACATTTGCTAAGGTGTCTGCTGGCGATTTGAATCCCATGAATGCTACGATCGGTGGTATTGTTGCCCAGGAGGTGATGAAAGCCTGCTCTGGCAAATTTCACCCCATCTATCAATGGATGTATTTTGACGCCATCGAATGTCTGCCCGTTGACCATTCAGAGCTTACCGAGGAAGATTGCTGTCCCACGGGATCTCGTTATGATTCTCAGGTACAATATTGATCAATAATTAATTGAAATTTTCTCTTCTCAAAAAATTTTGAAAGATTTGTAAAAAAATTAGACATTACTGTTTATTTGTAATAATATAATTCGATAATCATACTTTAAATCTATAAATAAAAGTATAAAATAATTTTATTGCTCATATATGATCATTAATTCAATTTTTCATTCAGGTGGCTGTTTTCGGCAAGAAATTCCAGTCCAAGATCGGCAGCTTGAAATACTTTGTGGTCGGTGCCGGCGCAATTGGTTGTGAATTATTGAAGAACTTTGCGATGATCGGCGTTGGCGCGGAAAATGGTTGTGTCACGGTAACAGACATGGACTTGATCGAGAAGTCCAACTTAAATCGGCAGTTTCTATTCAGGCCGTCTGACGTACAACAATCCAAGTCGGCGACCGCGGCCAGGGTAATTAAAGGCATGAATCCCAATATGAATGTAGTCGCGCACGAGAATCGGGTGTGCCCGGAAACAGAGAAAATCTACAACGACGATTTCTTCGAAGTGTTGGATGGCGTGGCAAATGCACTCGATAACGTGAGTGCCCGTATTTATATGGATCGTCGTTGCGTATATTACCATAAACCCCTATTGGAATCCGGTACGCTCGGCACTAAGGGCAATACCCAAGTAGTAGTGCCATTCCTCACTGAATCATACAGTTCGTCGCAGGACCCACCGGAAAAGAGCATTCCTATTTGTACGCTCAAGAACTTCCCTAATGCCATCGAACATACTCTGCAATGGGCCCGCGACAATTTTGAAGGCCTGTTCCGTCAGTCGGCGGAAAATGCAGCGCAATACATTTCCGACTCGCAGTTCGTCGATCGCACGCTTAAGCTGCCTGGGGTGCAACCTCTCGAAGTGTTGGAATCCGTCAAAACTGCATTGATTGACGAGAGACCGTCCGCCTTCACAGATTGCGTGGCATGGGCTCGTTGTCATTGGCAGGAGCAATACAGCAATCAAATCCGCCAGCTGTTATTCAACTTTCCACCGGATCAGGTGACTTCGAGTGGTCAACCCTTCTGGTCCGGCCCGAAACGGTGTCCGGAACCGTTAATTTTTGATATCAATGATGTCCTGCACATGGATTACATCGTTGCCGCTGCTAATCTCAAGGCCAAAGTGTACGGATTATCCACAACCCGTGATAGAGAAATAATCGCTAGGTATCTTGACTCAGTTAAGATACCAGATTTCACACCCAAATCCGGCGTGAAGATAGCCGAAACGGATTCACAGGTAAGAAATAAATTAATAAGTGCTTTAAACAATGGTGGAAATTTTAAATTGAATTATTTAAAATCAGAAATTGAAAATCTTATAACTATAAAAGATTAATGATAATAAAATCTAAAAGAACCTAAAAGGATCTTGAAAAAGTCTCAAAAGATATTTATATTAAAAATATTCCAAATAAAAAATTTGGAACTATTATAATTTTGCAATATCAAGAGAGAGAAAATTAAATAAGAGATCGGTTATGTGTTTTCAGGTACAAGTGTCTAACGGCAGCGGTAATATCGATCACGAACGGCTATCGCAGCTGCAGGAAGAGTTGCCGAAGATGGAGGATCTGAACGGCCTGGCGATTTACCCGCAGGAATTCGAAAAGGACGATGATACCAACTTCCACATAGACTTCATTGTCGCGGCGTCAAACTTGCGTGCTACCAATTACAAAATCTCACCGGCGGATCGACACAAGAGCAAATTGATTGCCGGTAAAATCATCCCGGCGATCGCCACTACCACCTCAGTGGTAGCCGGTCTCGTCTGTCTGGAACTTTACAAGTTGACCCGCGGCGTGCGCGACTTGTCGCTATACAAGAACGGCTTCGTGAACCTGGCGCTACCGTTCTTCGGTTTTAGCGAGCCGATCGCCGCTCCCAAGCTCAAATACTATGACATCGAGTGGACATTGTGGGATCGTTTCGAAGTAAAGGGCGAGCTGACATTGAAGGAGTTCCTCGACTACTTTAAAGAACGTCACAATCTGGAAGTGACAATGCTGTCTCAAGGCATCTGCATGTTATACTCGTTTTTCATGGCAAAGGCCAAATGTCAGGAACGTATGGGCCTGCTCATGTCGGAGGTGGTGAAGAAGGTGTCGAAGAAGAAACTGGAACCACATGTGCGCGCTCTCGTGTTCGAGCTGTGCTGCAACGACGAAGATGGGAACGACGTCGAGGTGCCGTACGTTCGCTACACTCTACCCTGACTCGCCCGTGCGGCCCCCGATCGCGCCAGATGATGTCTACTTAACTAAGACACTTAGCCGTACATAGTGATTTCTACAAATTTCTATTTTACGACGATGTAATACATACAGGAGACATTACTGCTGCTGATTCTCGTCTATGAATGTCTGTGTGAGGCACTCTTTCTTTCTACATATATACAGAGATTTTTTTGCCAGAGAATTTTCACGCGTTACTACCGCCAGCGCTTAGTAGTAGTGATCTTGAGCAGCAAGTGCGCGCAACAACGAGATCGAATTCTTTGTTTCATTTAGGAAATAAAATTCATAGACGAATTCTGTTTCCAGATTTTCCCGATCGCTACGAATCTTGCCGGATTATGATATCAGAAGCGACAAAATCGTACAGATTGTATACTTTCACTATTCGAATTGTCATATTTTTGCTAAATACAGAAATATCTAATTTATTTAATTTTTTGCGAAACATTTTATGATCAAATTCTTTTCCTTTTAATTGATGGACAATCTATAGTCGAAAGAATAATAAAAAACATTAATAAATTCTTTATGTATCGTGGACTTGTTATTTAAATTAAATACATTAACGGATTATGAATTCTGAAAAGTTACATCTGGGTACGTCTATACGTTTTTCACTTTTTAAATTTATATTTTGATATGCGCAAAAATATATGTATATATATAGATCGCATTTCTCGCTTCTCTGATGTCATAATCCAATATACACGATCGCAGCGACTTCGTCGCTGCGAAGTATTGCGTTCACCTTCCGACTAAATTTAATTCTCGTTTTTTTCTTGGCTGTACCTTATTTTGACCGGTTAGCTCATGATGCGTTCTCCAACGTGATTACCATTCGATTGGAGAAAAGGAAGAAGAAAATTAGAAGCGAATGCCAAATTTCTACGAAGAGGAGGAGAGAGAGGAGGATCTTTGACGAGATTGTGACTTTCAGCTCGCTCCACAAACGCATGTCGCACTGTTCCGTAGAATCTGATGTATAAATCAAACTGGAGAGATGAAATTCTTATTTTATCTCATTAGGTTCCTTAGATCGATGTATTATTAAACGTAGTTCCGTAGAGAAATATGTGAATAATCAGCCTCGAGTTGTTGAAGGCAATACGTTTCGTTTCTTTCTCTTCTCTTCTTTTCTTCTTTTTTTTTATTTTCCGCGCAAATGATTGTTTCGATAGAAACGAGGGAGCAACTGCGTGACCAGATCCTTGGATATATATACGTATTTCTTCATCTACTTTCTAACGTTCTCACAAAAGATTCGATACGCATTAAGGGTTTATCTAATCAATATGTTGTTTACACCTGATTTGCTTCGCAATGTCTTTCTCAAATAATGATAATGTACTAGTAATAGCAGTAGTAGTAGTACTAATAGTAATAATAATAATATTAATAATAATAATAACGAATAAACTATTGGCTAAGGCTGGTTGTTGTTACGACGTATACACTGCATTTAAATTTATAAAAAGATAATCTTTGGAAGAAAGAGAAGCTTCTAAAAGAGAAAAATGAGAGAAAAGAAGAAAATAATAAAAATTGCGTACACTTTAGACCAAGGGAGACAACAGATAAACAAACATAAAAGGAAAGATATTTTGTTAATTTTAGGATATAATGCGGATATTTATTATATATATAAATATAAATCATTTCGTCGATAGACAAATAGATGTGTTTGGATTTCAAGAAGTAATGAAATAACGAAAATAAAATGGGAAGTGTACGCCTCGTCGTGTTTTATACCATTCTAAAGGCGAACCCATCATCTGTCTTTAATCAATCCCGATAAGTTTGATTTTTTTTTGCGATAAAAAGATTTGAAAAAATGAGAAAAGAATTTGCGGAATTGTTTTCTTTCATTGTCAATCTACGTGAGGATGTTTGGCGCGTTTGTCAGAATGCATTTAAAATTATTTTAAAAAATTTTATTGAAACTCGATATTACACATCGCATTCTAAGCATAGATTTATATAATTCTCTATTAATTTCCTTTTTTTAATATTTTTTATCATTTTTCGTATCGATCTCCGTGAATCCGTGTGGATTGACAATCAGTGCTGGCAGCGTGGCAGCCTTTCCGTTTCCGCCATCTGACGCACCGCTCTGGTATGGGACCTAACCTCTTCTTTTATTCACGGATTGCGAAGAAAAGCAACATGGCGATCGCGATTTGATTTGGGACGAGGACGATTTTTTTTAGAGGTTATCTCAAGCGTAACGATTGTCACGCGCAGTCCTTTGAAGTTATATCGAAGTTACAGAAGTATTGTACCATGGGAACTGAACATTTAATTTATGCCTGCTCTCTAACTTTAACGTTTTGCCTCTCAGCTGTCTTTTGTGAGATTGAACCGCGTTATGATGAGAAAATTGAATTGTTCGCGACATCGACAGTAAGTACCCTAAGATAAGACTTCTCTCGGCGGTCCTTCAAATACTTTAAATTCTCACGATCGTTTATGATTTGTATATAAAAACCTTATTTACGAGAATTTCATCAAATCGGAAAAGATTTAAAGTAAATTCTCTAAATTTTTAATTCCAAAAGATATCCAGTCTAAAATTTCCGAATGAATTTTCATATTTTGAAGAAATTGGAAGGTTGAAAATTTTTAAAGCTCCCAAAGTTTAAATCTTTAAATCCCTTAAAAGTCCTAAAGCACTTTCCAAGATTGAATTTCATGTTACAAAGTTACAAACTTTACAAGCATTATTAAAAAGATGTTTTATATCTCTGTAAACTTCTTTTAATATATAAAATATTTTTAGAATTTGCCGGAGTCTGTGTCCGAGAAGCCACAGACTGGAATGGGCTTCCTGCACGCCTTCCTAGCATCTTTGTCAGTCATCGTAGTATCTGAATTAGGAGACAAAACATTTTTCATCGCCGCTATTATGGCAATGAAGCATCCACGATTGACTGTATTCATTGGTGCGATAAGTGCTCTTGCATTGATGACCATTCTGTCAGGTATATATATATATTGTAAAATAGTATCTAATAATTTCACAGATATTACTGGTTGTACATATAAAATACATGTATCTTGATCCCCTGGATGTCTTTTAAATATCGTTAATATAAAACCAACATTTCAGCTGTAGTAATGCTTATAATAGTTTATAATAATTTTAATTTACTCATATATCTATTGCAAACGTAATCATAACATTCATTAACATGAAATATCTTTATTCTACTTCTAGTGGTGTTCGGATACGCAGCTACAATAATTCCTCGTGCTTATACCTACTATATCTCCACTCTTCTCTTTGCTTTGTTCGGATTAAAAATGTTACGAGATGGATATTATATGTCGCCGACAGAAGCACAAGAAGAGCTAGAAGAAGTTCAATCTGACTTGAGAAAAAGGGATGACGAGGTAAACTTACAAATTTTTTTTTAATCAGATACCACAATATCTTACATGGCTCACAAGAGTTATCTATGTTGAAGAATGGAGAAACTATTTCATTTTTTCATCCCTCTTTAGAAATATCTTTGTTCAATTATAAAAAGAATTATAGAGATACTCTACTGAAAGAATTTATTTTTGGAGTATAATAAAAAAATTACTTATCTAAATAGTGTTGTTTTTGCAGGAGATTAAATAATTTTTTAAATGTCATTGCTTTCAGTACGAAAAGGAGACGGCAAGTACTTTAGTTCAGGATCCAGAAACTGGAGTAATACGCAAAACCAATAAAAGCAGTGCACTCATGCTGCTCTCTAGGATATTTTTACAAGCATTCACCCTTACCTTTCTCGCGGAATGGGGCGATCGTTCTCAGTTAACGACTATTATCCTTGCAGCAAGAGAGGTACTTTATTATAATGATTTTACTGCAACAGAGCATCTTTACATGTATCAGCGTTTATGATCATGCTATTTTCAGGATGTTTATGGAGTCGTTCTAGGTGGAGTACTTGGTCATTCGTTTTGTACAGGCTTGGCAGTTATAGGAGGACGTATGATAGCTCAAAGAATATCAGTGAGAACAGGTAATTCAAAATATTTCTGCGTGCACAATACAATGCATGTAAATTAATCACAATATTATCAGCAACGTCTAATATTCTCAATATTTTTAGTGACCATTATTGGAGGCTTAGTGTTTATATTATTTGCCGTAACAGCGCTCTTCGTCAACCCTGTAGAAAACGTTTGAGGACAACTCTTCCTTAATATAAAAAATTTTTACCAGTATTTCTTTATGAACGTTGTATATTGTGAGAGTATTGTAAGTTTGTACATAGTGATCTGTTCTATTGAGTTTTTTCAGAACCATAAAGTTAATCAGTCGCTGACCAGTATTAGCCAGCGAGAAAGAAACTTGTCTTCTTAATATATATTATATTTTGTTGCATTCGACGCACACACTAGCACAACATGCTCCGACGCACTTTCCATGAAATGATACGAAATAAGCTTTTCGTGTTCGTATCTCCGTGACATAAAGTATGCTGGAGCGTGTTGTGCCAGCGTGCGTCAAGCGCAACACTCGGGGGTCGTAACAAAATAAGTTTTTACGTAACTTTAGGCTTGCTCTTCAATATAGAGATCGGTCGTGTCAAAAAACTCTAAACTTTAAAAATAACAATACGTAATTAAGAGCTCGATCTTTTATCTTGGCTTTAGTAATCGATATTCGCAGCACGAATATATGCAAGTGCTTGGAAGTATCGATGAAGAACAAAATTTACAGTTAAATAATCAAATCACACATATGTTTAATTCTTACATCTAATTTTTCATTGTCGATCATAAGAAAGAAATGCCTCATTGCAAAGTTCCTCTCTAAGATTCCGTTCCACCAATGTAAGATTAATTTTAGTTTAACTTTCTATTTATATCTTTTTTCTAATTCGTAGAATAATTAGAAAAGATAAACAGTAAGTTAAACCGAAATTAAAGTTAATCTTACATTGGAGGAACCTAAGTTAAAAAATTATTTTTTTATTAAATTAATATTTTGCCAAAAAAGAAAATATTTTTTTGTACTAATGATATACTTCGTAATCTTTTGAATTATTTTTTAATTTAAATGATATAATAATATAGCGAATTCCGTTGGACGCACTAGTGCGCATTAGTTCATATAAAAGCAAAAGTTGTATACTGATTTAATCTGTGTGAAAGTAATATGCAAATATTTCGAATTATAACATACAGATTTTTACTTAACTATACAATAAAATGCATTAAGGATTTTGATTTAATCCGTTTTTTATGTTATACACGTATTTTTACGTCAACATTTGTGTACAACGACTTTTATGTGCACCAGTGTGCACTAAGTGCATTCAATCGAATTTGCTAATAGTAATATTGATGTGGCATTCATAATATAGAGATTTTTGTAATGCTACATTTTGCCGAATTTGTGTACCTAATTCTGCTTCTATGCAGATTTTACATTAATACATTATTCATTATTATATACATTACCCAATTGTACTTCATATAAATAAGCTTATCGCCTGTATTATATTTGTATATGCAACTTGTAAGATACACTACAGAGAATGTAATATATAACAGTAGGACAAGATTGTATTATTTGTTTGTACGGCATAATGCCGTATAAATAAGATTTGACGAAACAAAAAATATGACAAAAAGGACTATTCATTCGTTTTTCAATAGAACAAAATTTCTACAAATACAACTGTAAATAGAATATTTCTATACCAAACGATGATAAATATAACAATTATAATGCAGTAAAGTTATTTTGAAAAATCTATTTTATATTATAAAAGAAATTTCTTATGTGGAAATATAAATAAGTATTGTAAAATACAGTACAAATACAGAATCGTTACGAATGAAAATGGTGTTATACGAATTTCCAGTGTTTTACGTTTTCACAAATTTACTCTCGAAAAATTAGAAACATTTCAGAGAAATTAGAACACACTTTTACATATATAGAATATCGTACTTTGATATAATATGTTGAATTTGAAATCAGAAATTTATTATATAAAAATCATAAAACTGAAATCTTTGAAATCTAACTCGATACTGCCGAATATTGTAGACGTGTTGTAAAGGGAAAATTCATACTGTGTGTTTATATTTTGTCGGACATAACAGCTTTGTCGAATATAATTTTATTAGTGCATGTATATACATGAGTTCTATTTACACTACAGAATAAGTCTTCAGGAAAAGCGGTAAGTTCTCAAATACAGCAACTTCGAGTCGTAAGGTTTTCAGATAGTAAAGTAGATTCTATTTTTTCCTTTTTATATATTATTAACTACGTTCCCTTTGTTATTTTTTTTTCTCTGCACCGATAATATTAGAAAGGTAAATATGCTTTCCACGTCGTCAAGCCACAAAAATCTCGTAACTTAAAAATTTTGTTAATCACGAGTACCTACAGCAATGTTTCGTAGACAGAAAAATTGCAATGTCAATCATAATTTGCAAATATGTTGTAAATGCGTTTTATTTATAATGCAGCAATTAATAATTTAATTTATGGTAAAAAGTTAAATTTAATAATCGCGCGATTAATTCGTGTAAATTTTCTATAAGTATTCTCTCTATAAACACTGTGTTTGAAACTAATTTTATTTTCATAATTGATACCAGTCAAATCGCACAGGACAATTTTTCGAAGTAAAATTATCAACACTAGAATTGGTATTCAAAGTATTTCAAATAGACAATATCCTCTTTATTTTGAAAGACATGAAATTCTTTTTGAGTTATGAGCTTTTTATGGCTCAACGTCGTTTTTTTTTTATTATATCGAATAATAAACATCGAGGTGTCGATGCTGATAACTATTATTTTTTTTTATCTATAAATACTAACTCGAGTATGACATTTTGCGTCTTAATAGATAGGATAAATCGCTGTTATCTCCGCGAAACCTCCTGTCTTTATCTTTTATATAAAAAGGTTGGTATGAAAAAAATATCTATATAATAAATAAATATCTGTCTAATATTTAAGCCTCAACAGGCACCAAATTTTTTATATGATATGTATATAATCTCTTGAAAAATATTAAAATTAAAAAGGAACGAGACTTATAAAGAATCATCTCTTTTTTTATATTTTATTATTAATTATATATTTTTTATACGGCAAAAACCAAAAAATCATATTGTTTTCTGTCTAAAATTAATAATACATCACATTGAACATCGCGCACATAAATTATATCAAGTCCATATATTGTCCATATATCAGTTTGTTTCTTTTTTTTTCAAATGTAACTCTCGGAGATTGGATGATACAGAAGTCCAGATAATGTTCTAAAGAATGACATATTCTAAAATTATTTTATTATCTCTTTGCTAGATTAATTGTATCTCGTCGGTTAAAACTATACACTGAACTCTGTGCCAATAATTTTCTTTAAGAATGGCATAGAAATCGCCCAGCACGCATGCCACGGACGAGATGGATTTATTTATTTTATCATAACATTTTGTTTGTCATATCAACAAATTTATTTTTATCGCGGTGGAGGTTTTGCGAAAACAACAACGATATGGTGATTATGAATCTAATAGAGTTTAAATAGAACAAATTTATTTAGAAAACAACGTAAAAAAATACTAAGTTAAACAATGTAAAATTAAATCATGCTACGACATGAGTGACGCTCGAATCGTGCAAGTTTCGTATACTTATACATGTACTATTATATGATCGACCTTACATAATTAGTAACATTAATATTAACTATACATAACTGTTGTGGAAGAAACAAAACATTATTAGTATGCGCGCATCGTCGTTACATTATAGGAAATGTAACATTGCTACAATTAGAACGCAGGATCGTTACGATGTTCGATGTAGCACGTGTCTGATGGTGCAGCTATACTATTTTCTACGATTCGCGGTCGCTAAAGTCCTCTGCTAACTATGCAAATCATTTAAATTAATTCACTGAGAGCAAATAATCGGATTATGTCTCGAAGAAATCGGAAATTCGTACATAAAGCGATTAATGATTCATCTCAATGGAAAATCAGCGGTGGAGAATACCATAGGATTAAACATTTCGAAAGACGCGAATAAATAAGTCGGACAAATATGCATCATCTTACACATACATGTATATATGTATCGTGCGTCCCGCTTACCTAATTAATAAACTTATGTTGGATCATTCATGGTGGATTCGGCTGGGAGGTCATTCTACTTTGTGCTTCAAGGGCTCGGAGTTTCTCGAGCCTGTACAATGGATCCATGAGGTCCTTCTCGTCAGCAACCGCGGCTGAAGACTCTGTAGTTTCTATATCATTTATTTTACATATGATTAAATAATTAAAGACAATGTTATTTTGTGCGTGATTACATTGCGTGTAAAACGGATTCCAATATTTGAACGAAAATCGTGGATATTATCTATTTTTATTTTATTTCATATATCCATATTAAACCGACAAGATGAAAGAGCAAGTCGTTTTGTTAACATCCTTTTTATGCTCACGAAATTGAAAGATTCAACTAACGCTACTTACCCATAGAGTACTGATTGTTAGCTTGCGATAAAATAGTTTGATTTTTTCGCGCCTGATCGATCTCCCTTAATCCCTGTTCTATGAAGTCTTGGAAGAATTGGTGAGATTTGACCAGAAATGGTTGCACGTCAGCTTCCGGATATTGAAGTTTGAAATCATATAACTGCACTAGGCCCTACAAAAATATGATCAAATGACTAAAAAAGTATATTTTAAATTGCAAAAACGTCATTAAGAACCTCAAGAATGTATGAGAACAATACGAGGCATTTTAAAATACGACAAAATAAGTAAAAAAAAAAAATTAATAATTTTCGCAAATATTTAATAATTTTTCCACAACTGGAATATTTTTTGTTTTATTAAAAAAAACAAGACTTTTTTAGTTGCACATAAATATATACCTCTTGCATTTGTTCTTTTGATCCGATTTTCTTGAATATTTCTGCCAGTTGCTGACGAGTAGACTTGGACAAGTGTTTTGGCGTCCTTCCCACATTATTCGATTTTGGTGTTACTTTTGCTGCATTAATCTCATCTGGCTTAAGACTCTATTACGATAAATATCGTTAATTACTTCCTGATGTGTATAATTTAATACATATATAGTGCTAATATCTCATATCAACGCAATAGTTAGTATCAAATAAATAATACTAACTATATTAAATACTTGAAAATCAATATACTTTTATATATATATACAACGCAACTAACCGCAATTAATCTTATTAAGTAAGTGTGCAACTCAGATTCATTTGTATTATTTATTAGCGTCAAATGATTAAGTATCGAACTGCCTTTCACCCTGGTCATACTGTGAAGAACCGTCTTGACTGTTCGTAGCGGAGTATCGGACTTTCGTTTCTTCCACCACGTAGTAGGATAATCCTACATACAAAAAAATTACATATACATATATGTATAATGTACAAAATGTTATCGCACTGAAATATTTAAGACACAGTAAAAAAATAATAGCAACATTTAACTTATTAATAGCTCATCTTTATTAGCTCAGCTTTATTAGCATTAATAGCTCAACAGTTGCAAAATATAACAATAGCAATCTTTCTTGTATATATTCTCATTTATTTTCAATAATTAGTCATTATATATAGAATATTATTAAAAAATTACTCTACCTTAAGAAAACGGTGCACTTCCAAGAGTATTGTATCGTAATCTAAATCAGCGGCCCAATTCGACATTGTTTTCACGATTTTCCATAAACATTTCATCACTAATTCCTCATATTTTGAAGGAACATTTGATTCAGCACACGAATGAAGCAGTTTGATTAATACACTATAAACAAACATAATAAATAAAGTACAAAAAAATTAAAATAAATATGTTATTGTCTCATAAATCATACCATATGATGGTGGTGTGATTAGAATTGTCAATAATTTTCACCATGATGTTATTGATCACCCTGTAATATGCTCCAGCCTGATGCAAATGTTCCAACTTGTTTTCGGCCAACAAACTTATCATCTGATCTACTAATTCTTTTAAATGTATAAAAGGAACATTTTTTCCAAGAAATCCAGTGTCATAAAACTAAAACAAAAGTTTTTAAACAGCTAATTAAAATTAAATTTTTTATGAAAGTCTCTAATTAAAATTTTTTATTAAATCCCTTTAAAAAAATATTTTGTTAGACATGTGCTTTTTTTATCAAAAATTAAACTTTATATATTTTTAATGTATATTAAATCACTTATTGAAATATATAATCTATGAAATAATATGATCGTGAAGCAATTGCACTCACCACGAGTATAACCAGAAATGTGTTTCTGAAGCCCCTCGACACGTCTGCATTTTCTTGTCGTAATGGATACGTTTGCAATAATTTCAGTTGCATGTTTATCGATCCAATAAATTTATCCTCCCTAGATTGCAAGCTGACCGCTTGATGAGACTTTAATAACTGTAATAAAAGAAAATGCTAATACATATGCACATATTACGCAGGTATTCAAAACAGAAAATTTTGCATTTTAAAAAGTTTCTTTAATCAATTTCTTCCACAAAGAAAAAATTCTTAAAAAGTGGTAATTTTAATTGTACCTCCACGCCAAAAATTTGGATGAAATCACGATAATTAAAAGCAAAAGAGCATATTTTAAAAAAAATCTTTAAATATTCGTACATTTTTAATATATTCGAACGTCAAATAAGTAAATACAAACGTTTTCTATTGCATTCATGGACTGTATTGCAGTGGGCAAATCCATACTGGACATAGACAAAATGTTACGTTCGAGTGTCTCATCTTTACTGCTAGCAGTAGTAGGAGATACAACGGACGATAATTTTGACACTAACAATTTCGGTGGCGAAATTGGTATCATTCTGAAAAAAGTAGAAAAATCAAAAATTATTATAATACCTCTCTCTCTCTAATAAAAAAATAAAAAAAAAACAATAATAAACATTAATAATTTAAATAAAATAAATCATTTAGTTTGTATATAGTTTAATTATATTAATAATTCATTATTTTATTAGGCTTAACTTACTGTGTTTTGGGTGGGTTCAACATCATATTAACTGGAGGCTCGTTCAAATCTGACAAGCTGGGTTCCGCTAATATCGGATTACGATATTTCACTGGGGCACTTAGTTCAATCCTCTGCAGAAATTCCATGTCTAATCCAAAGGGACCTGAAGGAACCTTTGGTTGCATCGATGTAGGAGAATTTCTAGAAAATAAACGCATTGTATATAGATATGTCGAAAGAATTTTTGAAACTTGAAGGAATAAACACACATCACAAATCAGATCAAATACACTACTACTTGGATACAATGTTGATTAAGGATATCAAATATTACAGCAATCTAAAAAGTAAAAAATATTATCAATTTACGTGAGTTAAGTAAAAGTAAAAGTAAAGTAACATAAAGTAGGAAATAGTATATATAGGAAGTCGTTTTATATCTAATAATATATGTATATCATTGTGATAAATTGGAAAAACAATGTAAATAGATTATCGTGCTATTGAATATTATTTATTATTTCATTGCTAATTAAATCCTTAGATCCCTTTTGCATTTTGTTTCCGAAACGAAACAGATGACACATTCAAGCATCTTGAAGGAGAGAAAAGAGAAAGCAAATTAAAACATAGAAAATGAAACTGAAACAAATAGATATATAAATGATAATATTCGACAATAGACGAGATATTGCACGCAGGATGCACGATGAGATTCCGCGATATTTCCCAGCACCATGTCATTAGAGCGCGTCACAAAGACAGTTGTGTAAATGAACAAAAGAAGTAACAAACGTTTTCGAATCATCTCGATTGGAAAGATGAATTTGTTTATCAGTTTCATGATTGTTGATATTTTCCTGGTCCAATTTTGGAGAAGACTTAATGACCTCAGAAGGCGCTTGCTCATCCTCATTATTGTGTGTAGTGCTTGTGACACATGTCCTGCGGATATGTTAAAAGCGAAGGACGTGCGAACATGAATTACTTGGAGATAATATATAAAAAAATATTAGAAAAAAATTCCATAAGAAAATAATATTATAGAAAAAATAAAAATATAGTTAAAAAAGATTATTATTCTGTTAAACAATTAGCACGATAAAAATTTCGTAATATCACATGTAAAAATAACTCACAGCTCTGGTACTGCTTCCATTGGCTCGGCAATCTCTTCCTGCTCCTCTTCGTAATCCGCCTCCATGTCATCTGTCACCGGACTGGTGGTTGCAACCGCTGGCGTGGAGAGTCTAGTAGCGGATGCAGATTTTATGGGTCTATTCTTTGCAGCTCTCTTGATCCTTTCATCCAACAGAGACTTATCTTTCTCTGATATCTGTATACAGCAAAAAACATAATTAGCTTATATTTCCTTTTCTTGTATTAATGGTATTAATTAATTTAACTCGCTTACTTGGCCAATGAGTTTGAATATACGTTCCCCTTGAAGGAAGTAGGCCTGAACGATGCAGTTCAGCGCGGCATTACGAACGGAATTGTCACGATCTGCTATCTGCTTCGCAACTTCTTTCAATGCCGCAGATGGGGTAGGTTGACAAACAGAAACTCCATAATTCTCAATTAGCGATCCTAATTGATCCAGACATTCTGCAAGCATCAACACGTTTTTCATTTTTTTTTAACACGTTTACATATTTTCATAACATTTTATATGGATACGGAGAATCAGATCGTTTACCTGTTCGCTGTCGGGCATTCTTTGACTTTAAGCCCTCCATTACATATGAGAATAATTTGCTCACAGGATATACAAGAGCTATTTGCTTGAATAAAGCTCGCACGCCATTACGCACAGCATCTTTTGGGTCGCCTATCTATTGATTAATATGGCATATATAATAATGTTATAGGTAAAAAAAAAGAAAGAGAAATAATACGAAATTGATGACATACTTTAATAATGAGATAAGGAATAAATGACGCTGCTTCAGTTTCCAACATGTGATACTGGTCTTCAGTTAACATATTAAAGACCAATTGTAAGTAATCCAATCCTTTCAGAAGCACCGACGGATTAGTATCGAAAAATCGCAATGTCAACCATTTGAGAATGAGATCCAGGTTAGACACCAATGCTTTACTATTTCCAGGAAGATCCTGATAAAAATAATATAAATAAGAATCAGTATTGTATATTAAACATATATATATTTTATAAACATTAAGATAAAAAATATTTTTCAAATTTTTATTAATTTTTGAAATGCCACAAATTTATGTAATTTAATATAAGTGATTTATTTTTATATAATACAATTAAATTGACGTTAGCAAAATTGGTCAAGGAGGAAAAATATTAGATATTGATTTTTTCCTATACATGTTTTGATTCATACATATATTTACCTCGGTGAGTGCTTCGATAGCCTTGAGATGATATCGAAAATCAGAATGAAACATGTTTGCTCTCAAAGTCTTATTGACGTTTGCAGTGGTCATAAGATCTTTCAAAAGCTCAACAAACTCTTCTCTGGGTGCAGTAAAGTTCCATTTGAGCACCTTCAATTTCTGTTCGTCAATCACACGTTGGTGCTTCAGGTTGTTGACCACCAACAGAGGACTGGTATCAACGTCGTCATCTTTTTTGCGAGCACTGCCCGGTTTGGATGAAGCGCCCTTCTGGAACAATGTACGATTAACGATACATCGAAAAACAAAAAAAGTCATTATAAAAATATTTTAATAGAATTAAATTTTTATCAGAGAGAGACAACATTAATTTACACAAATTTAATTCGTCAGACCATGTATGTAGATTTAATTTTATTACCGATTTAACAGCTTTCACTACTTTCGCACCCTTTGCGCCATTTTTCTGGATATTGTCATCTGACGGTTCTTTCTTAGGAAGAGGCTTTATGGGTAAACTAGGACGAGCTTTGTCCAATGCAGCAATCACCACTGTTCTCGATCCAGGCTGCAAAAATTACATAATTTCAAATTGCAATATATTTTATCATCATAAGCAATATTATTCATTATGTCAAATTAATTAATGAGATAGACAAGTAAAATTATTAAATTTTACTTATTATATGAGTCATTAAAAAATCTATATATAAGAAATATTCTGTAATTCACACAAATACCTTCAGTTTTTCGGTGTTTCTAACCATCGCTTCATAAGAGAGGTGAATCATAAAGCCGAGAACAGCTTCCTGAGCGTTCTTTCGTACGTCCGAGTTACGATCCTCTAGATTAGCATACAAATAAGGAAGGCACACGAAAAGCTCTTCCTTGGGAATCTGTTTCACCGGGATCGAGGGCAATTTCTGTGCCAGCCAGTTCCATAGTTCAGATCGTAACATCGGTGAACCTGCCTTCAATGCATCGCCTATCATCTCGCCATCAAAGAATTCTTTATAGCCGCACTGGTCTCCCCATGTATTGATGCAGGAGGTCGCAGCTACTCTAATCCAGTTTTTGCTGTCACCTAGGCATTGCAAAAATCCGGGAAACAAAGCACGAATGTGCAGCTTCACTGGTGGTCCAATAGCCGTCGCCAACGTTTCACATATACCTAAAATATATTTGGAAAAAGTGTAATAAAACTATTGATTATTGATTGCAATTAAAAAATAAAATTTTAAGAACTATCGAGTGAGTAATAATTTACTACTAAATCATATTTAGCAGTATAGCAAGATATTTCTTCTAGATTCTAATTAGTTTAATTTAAACAATTTTCTACCACACATATATATATAGAGAGAGAGAAGCAGCAGTTCACAATGATATTAATTATAAATTACAAAACCAATTTGTGAATAATTAATTTCAATAATAATTATCAATAATTGCGATTATTTCATTAATATGTATATACATTAATTCAATTAATAACAAATAATGGCTAAGTTAACATAAATTACTGACCTAAAGCTGCTTGTGCAATCTTGCTGTTGCTGTCCACGAGACGAAGAGCCAATCCCTGCGGTAAATCACCGATAGTCGGTTTAATAAACCTGGCTTCGCTAAGCAAGGTGTTCACCTTCTGCAACGCTTCGTTACGCACTTTCCAGTTCTTATCGGCCAATTCGGCTAGCAACGCTTCGGTAATTTGCGCGTTGATGTCAACGCGAGGAATCAGTTCATTAAGATCCGGTTCGCTGCCGTTTGCTTTCTTCTCCGACTCCTCTACTTCTTCCTCTTCATCATCAATTTTGATGGTGTTGGCCTTTCTGGCCTTGGCGCCGCGAATAGGTGCCGGTGGCGTTTCACCGTTACGCTTCTCGCATTCTTGCTCGATCTGTTGCCGTAGTGCAAGTTTTTCATTGTCAAAGTATGTCAATAGCGATTTGCCCATGTAAAGATACAAAGTTCCCAGCAAAGTTACAGCAGCTGTACGCACACTGGGATTCGTAGCCGCTACTGCCTTCTTGATGTTCTCAATGATGGACTTGATGTTGAGACCACAACCTAAGATATTTGGACAAATTTAAAATATTGATATTCTGTGTATATTTTATTCGTTTACAATTAATATTATAGCAAGTAAATGAAAATAATACAAACCAAACTCCGTGATTCCCCGGCACAACCACAGCAGTGTCTCCTGCTGTACTTTAGGGTTCTTTTGATTGAATGCAAACGCCACTACCTCGTCCGCTATATATTCGAAACTCGTAGCCTCAGCAATCGTTAACAAAGTTTCGACGGCGATCGAACTATTCTTCGCGTCTGCAAGTTTTTCTGTAATGTCCATGAGGCAATACTCGGCCACGGTGGCTGTGAACGGATGATTTTCCGCCAGGTACTTTACAATCTCTATGCGTAGTTTTAATACCTTAAAACAGAAATCAAATTAGATTTCATACACTATACAAATATTTTTGTTTTTTATAATTAGAATGAAAGTTAAAAGTCTCAACTCTAAATTAAAATATATAAATCAAATTTATTATTAATATCGAATAATATTATATAATCTCAATCCTATCCTTACTTGGAAATTTGTATCCTTAAAGCCAGGCTTCTTCGCCAAAGTTCGTACGATCACCTGGGTCGGCACCTCCGCCGAATTCATTGTCTTGATGGTATCTGACAATTGCGTAACCGCCGATAGACGCGTTTTCCAATTGCTATCCACGAGACCGGTGATTATTTCGGCTGGCAAAAGCTGCGCCGCCATCTCCTCGATCTCTTCTGGACTGTAATTCCTTTCTATCTGTACTGCTTTCTTTGGCGCCAGATTCGTGAGTGACAAGGCACTGCCGGGTTTCTTTATTCCTGATTTCTTTCCAGTCGCAATACCAGTATTCGGTCTCTTCGTAGAACTCGATTTGCTGTGCTTCGAATTCTCCTTGTTTGTCTTATTCGTCCGTTGCGATTCTATTTTGGCCGGAGCGGTATTGGGTCGCTCCTGTTTCACTTTAACGACTATTACTGCCTTATCGGCACACTCTTTGATCTTCGTCATTTTCAGATTATCAATATCTGTTAGGAATGGCATCATTGACTTCTCGCCAATCAGTTTCATCGCCGTGCCGAGCGCTTCAGCCGAATTATCGCGTACTATGAGATCCGGCTCGTTAAGCGTCTTCAGCAACATGCCGGTATAAGATTTGAGTAGCTTCTTATTGAGATTCGTAGGTGGTGTATGCGTGAAACATCGGGCCAGGTACGCAGCCGTCTCGGCTTTCACGGCCGGGTTTTTGTTCTCCAAAGCAGCTAGAGTGTCCTCGAGAATGAGATCGATGCTCATACTCTGGTAAATGGCATCAGCAGCCTCCCGTAATACCTGTACCACTGTTTGCTTCTTCTCGCGAAACTTTTCCAGAATGGCAGGCAAACAGGCGGTGGCATAAGATTGAAATCGTTTCTTCAAACCTGCAGCTAAACCAGCCAGACACTTCCCCGCTAGCGTGACTACCAGCACATTAGTGTCCTTCGAGATAATTTTCTTCAAGGACTTCACTACGTCACCGTAGTCGCCGTTCTCTAATTTTGTGTTTTTAACCAGCGTTTCAAGCGTCTCCAGCGCTTCCTTTCGCTCCTGCCACTTCTTTGCTTCAACTTTTTCGTAGAAGTCCTTCGGTAGCTTTGATAGGATGTCTACAGGCATCATTAGCTCGTATGGATCGACGTCTGGAATCGAAGTACCATCTGCGTCTTCATTATCATCCTCGCCATTATCGCTTACCGCTGCTGAATCGCTACCATTGCCCATTTTCTTTGGCTTTTGGGAGCGTAGATAGCGCGTAGGTATCACCTTCTCATTGCCAAGATTACTAAACTCCGCCTCAAGCTCCGTAATGTGCACCGGTTTCAATGTGTTCAACTGCTGTTTCAAGCGATCGCCTATCCATCGATACATTTCTACCACCATAGTTTTACCTTCCTCTCGTACCATCTTATCCCTGTCTTCTAAGAAGTTCGCTATCTTTTTTATCAATAGCTTCATATTAATTACTTTGGGTCCAAACTCCTTGAGCGCCAGCGTCAAGGTAGCGATACACGCCGATACGATCTTCGGATTCTTCGCCTCGGTGCCCTTCAGCAGCTCTTCTTGTACTGCATCGTGCTTCTCAATCTCAATATACATCAATGTAATCTGTACAGCTAGTTCCTTCGTCTTGGCTTTAGGTGCGGCGATACATTTGGACACGATACCATTCATCACCTCAATAACTATCTTGCCAGCAACTGTGGCATTCTCGATGAAAGCCAGGGTTGCTTCCAGTCCCTTTTCTTGCGCAGCCGCATTACTATCCAGCACAAACTTCTTGATGAAGCCCATGTACTTGTTCCATTCCGGCGACTTCTCATCGTCAATGCATTGGAATGTCTTCACACACTCCTCATATCCATGCAAACGTGCTCGCCAAGACTGTGCAATATCATATAAAGAATATTATTTATTTAATTTAACATTTATCCTACTCTAAGGATATTACATCATTGTGAGTAAAATATTTAACACTAATACAGTATAACATTGTCCTTAAATAAAAACTTTTTATGTATTTATATACACATTAAAAATCATAGATTGTTAATTGCAATTATCACAAGTTTTTGTAATAAGTTCATTATAATAATTAAAACTAATAAAACTGTGCAACTACCTGCAAATCTAAATTCTGTCTTTTGTTACTGAATTAGTACATGTGTTTAAAATCAAATAAATATACAATACACATAGAGAGAGAGAGAGAGAGAGAGAGAGAGAGAGAGAGAGAGAGAGAGAGAGAGAG
>NW_017297438.1:296430-299326 GCF_001594075.2 Trachymyrmex cornetzi
AGAGAGAGAGAGAGAGAGAGAGAGAGAGAGAGAGAGAGAGTTTGGTAAAAGCAAGATAGAAAGTTTCAGTGCAGTGACAAGTAACAAACTTCTAGAATAGCAACAAGTAATGCAAACGCATTTGAATGTGGTAAGTACCTTATGCGTACAACGCTCCTCCAGAGGCAATTTCATATACTCTGTGTCCTGCTCCATGATTGATTATCCTGTAAGAATGATTCATTTGGAATATCCCTTTCCTCATAACATACTAATATAAAGAATTTACTTATACATGTTTCATTATATCAATAAAGTATTGACAATTCAAAATAAACATGCAAAAATACAATTTTGCAGTAAATAGATTTGACACCCACTTTAGTTATGATGCATAAAAAAATGGTATTGAAATAAACAATCAGATTTCATGAAGAATCTCAAGTGGCAGATTTAACGAGGATTCTTTATAAACTCTTTCTCAAATAAGTTGACAATTTGAGGACAAGAGTAACATTACATAAAATCGATTCTCTCTCTATTTAATACTCGCGCATTTAATTATTCGCTAGAGAAATGATTATGCATTACAATCAAAGTATCAAATCTATTTATTGTAAAATTGTATATTTACATATTTGAATTATCAATACCTTACCGATATAAGAAAACATGTATAAGTAGATCCTGTATATTAATGTCATGTTACTTTGACAAAAGGATATTTCAAATCAGAATCAGAGACGGTTAAAAGATACTTCAGGATACCTGTCGGTCGGCGAGTATCGTCACTGGCGAAACAGCCGAGAAAGGAGTTCGACACCTCGGCGCCGAGTTTCGACACCACGATCCGACGGACGGTCCCTCGTCGTCGCGCTTACCTAGTAGTAGGGTAACGGCATCGAAGTCGACGAGTAGAAGACCAAAACGCGCGACGAAACGAGTGCGAGAGGTCCAACACAGAGGACCGCAAGCCGGATGACCGATTTCACGACTCCTTCACGCCGCCATTAAATCCCTCGCGTCAGATTTTCAAATGTACATGCCCTTGTAACTGTCAAAAAAGCACGCAAACAAAAAGGTGATGCGTATCTAGAACGGCGAAACGAACTCCCGGTGAGCCGTTCGATGAAACGGTAGCTCGATGTCGCGTCGATAGATGGCGCGAAACGCTAAAAGTGCATTTTCATGAGCCATTCAAATCGGCCGTTTCAGCGACAAATAGGACACGTGGTCAAAATTGACGAATCCAAGCGTCAGTTTTGGTCACGTAATCCTTTTTGTCGCAGAACGATTTGATGGTTCGAGCGGCGCGAAAAATTTGCACCTTTTGCACTAATTAAGCATCTTCGGTTTTTTTCTTTTCAATGCCTAGATATATCGGATGTTTTCCATTTGATGACACAAGTCGACACAAGTCGTTCTATCCTTCTTGACGTTCAGAGAGTGACAAAGATAGAACGACACTTGTGTCGACTTGTGTCATCAAATGGAAAGCACCCATTATTTATTTCGCTTTAAATGCAAATATTTTTGAAATTTCAAGCAACGCGAACAAACCTAATATACCTTAAAGGCGCATCGACACGGCGAGCTGTTCGTCGCTTCCGCACTTTCTACCCTCGGATCGTTTGCTCTTCTTTTCTCCAACACCTGAATTTATATATCCATTTCGTTTTAAATGCGGAAAATGCTAGCGAGTGCAACGAACTGGACTGTTGCATTTATTGATTGCATTTTCCTTTTTTAGCATACATATTATATATGTACAATATATGTATGTCTATATAACCTTTATTAGAAAATCACTCGCAAAATTGCTAATGTATGTACATTTTGCTTTTATCGCATAAAATATTTTTACACCTTGTGTGGACGCCAAGGAAACGTCCGTCTACTTTTATTTCATTATACAGAAAATTGTAAAACACAGCTGATTTTCTTATTCTTATATATAATTTTGCTCTCTGTGTATATGAAAGTACTAGGTGTGCAACTAAGTTTCCGGGTTTCACACGTGGATGGCGCTAATGACACATGTAAATTACATGATGTAATTGACATACATGTCTAAAATTGTGTTTTTTTTATAGCTTGGACATCTGTCAACAATAACCAGTCATAGTACCAACATATCGCACACATATCGAATATGTCGAGTTTTGTGCCAAATAAACATCATTTGCGGGAAGCTTTGCTTTTCTGCTTTAACTTGAAAAAAAATGCAGCTGAAGCACGTTGTTTGCTGGAGGAGATATACGGCGAACATGCACCATCGAAAACTATCTGTGAAGATTGGTTTAAACGCTTCAGAAGTGGCGATTTCGACACTGAGGACAAGGAGCGCTCCGGAAGACCAAAAACAATTGAGGACCCCGATCTGCAAGCGTTATTAAATGAAGATGATACGCAAACACAAGATCAACTTGCGGAGGCATTAAACATGACTCGCCAAGGTATTTCCAAACGTTTACATGCCATAGGAAAAATTAAAAAGGAAGGAAAATGGGTGCCGCATGAGTTGACCGAGAGACAGAGAGAGAGGAAAAATCGTGGCTTTCACCCGGCGAAGCATCAACATCGACGACACGGCCAAATCACTTTGGAAAGAAGACAATGCTCTGCGTTTGATAGGACCAGAAAGGAATCGTGTATTATGAGCTGCTGAAATCGGGCGAAACTGTCAATGGGCATCGCTACCGACAACAACTGATCAATTTGTACGGGGTGATCCCGATTGACCACGTCTCGATTGGACACCACCAATCACAGCGACCGGTGCTTAATGATCAATTTGTACGGGGTGATCCCGATTGACCACGTCTCGATTGAACACCACCAATCACAGCGACCGGTGCTTAGGAGCTTTGTAGTCTCAAGCGCTGTGAGTGGCTCGTGTCCAATTGAGCCGTGTCCA
>NW_017297438.1:299489-314247 GCF_001594075.2 Trachymyrmex cornetzi
CCCCCCCCCCCCCCCCGCCATATTCACCAGACCTGGGTACCTATTATGGAAATAATCAGAATGGATTCCGATCGAAATTATTCAATTATTCCCTAGATTTCTATTGTGTTTTCTGGGGAAAACGAAATAATTCTGATTATTTCCATAATAGATACCCTGGCCCCTTCCGATTATCACTTGTTCCGGTGGCGCATGGCTTAGCTGGGCTACACTTGGTCAATTTCGAAGAAGTGCAAAATTGGTTGGATGAATGGTCCAAAGACGCGTCGTTTTATCGCCGCGGTATTCATGTATTGCCAGAGATGGCAAAAATGTGTAGCTAGCGAGAGACGATACTTTGAATAAACCATTTTTTGTATTTCTCTTGAAATTTTCCATTTTTCATTGATCAAAAAAACCCGGAGACTTAGTTGCGCACCTATAGTATAAAGATGCCTCGAAGAAAAAAAGTAGTTTGCCGAATGTGTAAAACCATAAAAATAAAAATTACCAAGTCATTGTAGTTAATATCGCGCACATCGCGATATTAAAATATAATACATAATTATTTTAGACTGAATTAATGAAATAATCCATATAATAATGGTACATCGTATAAAATTCTGCATGTATAGACATTTTTCACAAATCTCCACATCAATTTTTTGAAAGATTTTTTCACAATAAAAGATCCGTGATTATCGTTTTTTTCCACGGTAAATGTAAAACGAATATTGCAGATCTGATTGCATTTATATTAAAATTGTAAAATTTATATTATGATTATTTGTGTGGAAATACTCAGAGAGAAGGTACAAAAATTTATCAAATTTTCGTATCGTCCAATTTCAATTTAAGCCGATTTACATGTCGCAAAAAATTAATTTATTTTTAATTATCTCTAAATACAAATATACGAGAAAATTTTTTTCTCTGGTTCTTGAATCCTCGCCACGCTGAAAATTTGTAATTTCTGATGTACTTTCAATTTCGGCAAAATATAAAAACGAATAGCGAAAATATATGTATTTCCTTAATTGAACTAGTTCGATTGCACAGCTTTGGAAAATGGAGTCGTCAAGTCGCCAGAAGGGAGAAGAGCCATCGTCGAGAGAGAGAGAGAGACGTATTTTTTGAAAAGTTTATTTATCCCTAAGAGATATACAAAACAAACATTTCTTCTCGTGTAACTATCATAATTCCCCTAGCAATATAACACAGGAAATTCATGTCATGATCCTTTTTCGAAATATTTCCGCTTCTTCCATCTTTTTTTCTTCGTTTTTTTCCTTTTTTCCCCCCCTTTATTCATCCGACCGTTCTCTCCATGGAACGGATACCGCGTCTCACACAATTTCAGTATCAGTTACAATCCGCTCACTTTTTTTTCGTTCTCTTTTATAACCAGCTATACGTTAAAATTATGCACATCTGCAAATCAGTATTAAAATATTACAATTTGATATTTTACAGTCGTTTGTTATCCGCGTTCTCTAACTCCCTCTAAAAAACAGGTTCCTTTTTTTCGCACGTTTTGCTCTTCAATTGTTAAAATCCGTATCTTTTGCCATCCTTTTTTCCATTTTTTTTTTTTCATTTTACGTCGAGACAATGTGCTCCGGGGAGGGGAGGGAAAGGGAACGGGAGGCGGGGGAGAGACGAAGAGAGATTTTTAAACATCCTTGAGAAAAATGATAAATTTTCCGATCCGCTGCCAAATATATGTATATCCAGGGTGCAAGTGTGTCAAATCTCAATCATAAGTAAACCTCTAAAAATTCATATAGAAACACACGAGTGTAAATGTACATATAAACATATATATTTTTACATGTTTATATGTATATTCATCTCGGCATCATTCAACGACGAAGAGAAGAAGAAGAAACTAGTGAGATCCTATTTCTGTTTTTCTTTTCATCGTTCTTTTCACTTATCGGTTACTCGACTCCTCTCTCAGTCCCCTCTCTAATCCCGAATACGATTAGAATCACTGTACACGCTATAGGATCTAGGAATGTTAATATTACAAGAAACCACAATAATTTATTATAATACAGCCTGCTGTACACCAGATGACTCGAGGCAGTACAAGACAGAGAAAACGCCTTTTCTTCGCGGGGAGCTTATCTCCTATTAATCCGATCACTCCCGGGAATATGATTTAACGAAGGAAACGACGGTTATTATATCATTCACGTGAGTCTCGAGACGAGAGATTTGAACGTATTACCCTTTTACTACTTTTTATTTTTTTTTCCAGTGAGTTAAAAACGAATGTGAGAGGGAGAATGGCGATGGTAAGGGGCAGGGACCACTTCAGTATCGGGCTAAGAAGAAAAAAAAACAGAGAGAGAGAGAAAGAGATAAAAGGTCAAACGAAGAAGAAAGTACAGAACATCTTACACGGTGCATTAATGACGAATTCGGCACACATGCACTGACTCCGCTCTAATGCTGCCCTGACATGGTGCGAGTGCAAAATTACTTTAGTGCTATGCTAAATTGCACTGTCAGAAATATTTGCACGTCAGTGCAATATTTCTTGAATACGTTCAGTTCATTCGGTTGGTCCGAAAAATTCAGCATTACACTGGGCTCAGTTTTTATTTATCGGATCTGACAATCTTAACGCACTGAGACAGTGCGCACAAGCCGAATGCGTGGTATTGAAAAAGTTGTTTAAGCACTCAGTGCGCACTAGTGCAGTCTGCCGAATTCGCTATAAGACTACGATCGCACGAGAGTCGCGCGTCAATTTCAATATTATACTACGACCAACATTATTTATTCGTCTATTATCCGTTACTTTATTTTAACGCTCCTGCGACTGTAGCCTTAAAGAAAAATAAAGAAATAAACATAATTCTGCTGGTATTATCAAAGTCAAATTTAAAGTTAATAAATGTTAGAACGGACGTGGAGTTGCGGTCGAATTTATCGGACAAGAGACAAAATTTTGTTGGTTGCAGGCCGCCGGCAGCCTCAAAACAGCGCGAATATCTACGATAAAAAATGGAATTTCGTTTTCGTAAATACAGTAGTTCGTCGTTTTTGATAAACAAGCATTAGAACTTGGCGCGGCGATACCGCTGCTCCACAAGAATATCGTGCTACTAATTTTGATTTAATATTAGGTCCCTGCACATGAAATGTCGATTTTATATATACATCAACGTATTTTTAATTTCTGAACGAGTATAAGATGCATATAAATTGTAGGATAATTGAGAAAACTCAATTCAACATTTCTTAATAATTATTAAAAAAGATCAATAAAAATGTTCACAAAATCGTGACCGAAAATACAGGAAACTTAAAGATAAAAAGATATAAAAAAAATATATATATTTCCAGTTTTATATTCCGGACGTTAAATTTTGTATACACTTGATCATTTTTTTTTCACACGATTCGTTCTAAGTATGTAGTGTCTACAATAAACCATTTCTAAATTATTTCTTACAATTAATTCTTAATTTATCAAAAACCAATATAGAAATCATATAATTATAATAAAATAATATAGAATTAAAGGTAATGGTAATAGTAACACATTAACAATATCAATATTATTAATGTCCGGTTGAAATATCTTTAAAATAGAAAAATATAATAAATTTCTCAATTTTTTCGTGTATTTCCACAGTTTGAAAAAGCAATAATTATGATCGTATTATTGTATTATGCTCGCGTATAAGAATTATAAACATACATAATTCTGATTATTAAAAAGAGGTTCACTTTTTCAAAAGGTGACATCTCATATGCAACGATCTAATAGAGAAGCTGCGAGCTACATACACATGCACTCTCTTTCTCTCTCGCACACAGTTTCTCCCGATTCGATTCGTCGCATCGTTTATCGGCTAGGTAATTAAGGCTCAATCACATGGTGGCTCGTGGCTTGTAACACCGCCGTGTAATATCGAAAAAAGTACATCGTACGCTAAAAAAGACGTAGAGAGTCGCCGGAAAATTCAAGTCTGCGTTAAGATACACGTATACTTAATTCTAAACGTACTTACAGCTACTACAAGAGACATGTGTGTATCTCGATAAAATCAATTATATATTCGCAAATATGCGTAAAGCGGCCCCATGCCCCATCACGCGCGCTCAACATGATCGATTTGCTAAAAATATACGAAAGAAAAAATGAAGCTTTCTGTACAAGGATATACAACAATTGTCTTTACGTGTCTGTGTCTGTGTATGTGTGTGTGTTTTGTGTATGTGTGTATATATACGTGTCCATGCCATAACGACGCTGACAACAAGTGAACAGAATTGAACTGAACTGGAATTGAACTGAACTAAGAGAAAGATCCCCAAAAGTATAGTACATGCCTGTCCAATCTGAACTCCGGAGCTAAAACGCAAAGCTGACGCAAAATAATTCAATGTAGGTAAGATTTCGTGGACTGTAGAGTGTTGATACGCATTTAAGTGACGCTTATCGACAGTTTACGATTTCTAAAATCTTACATTGAATTTTTTTATGTCGATGGCTTTGCGTTTTGGCTCTGGAGCTCAAAATGGATAGGCCTGGTATAGTATATTAATTTTGCAACGACACACAATATGACTTGCCTCTCTCGAGAACGAGGATCTAAAACAGTGATCTCTCCCGTGCCAATGGCAATGCGTGAAAAAGACAATCGAAAAAGCATGATTTTTGCATATCGGAAAAAATCCAAAAGGACACGTAAAAAGAATTACAACTATCTCCGATCCTCGTGCTAACGGGGCCGTCATTATCGCGGCGTTTCGTCATTAGTAAACTAAGCTACATAGCTCATAATTATAGCGTCGACGGAGCAAAAAGTCAACAATGATTGAGCCCCTGCGCCTTCCATCCGGATAGAGAAAGTATGGGCCTTGTCTTATCTCTTCCGCTTTTGTTTTTAATTCATGGTTCTGATTTCTTTTTTCTTTATTATCTTCTGCTATCCTACTAGCCGCTTTACATCATCGTTACTATCAATATGTTAAAGTACAAATGTTCACTCACACAATGATCCTCGCTCGCTCATGCTCGCGCACCACTCATGCATACCAGTTTTTCCTTTTAAAATAATTACCATAATTAGCGCGGATTACTTTATCATTATCGTAAATAATCGGGGAAAGAATTAGGAGGTTGGTTGGTGGGGATTGTTGAAGAGCTTGGTTGATTGGTAGGTTGCTTGGTGGTTAGTTGCTTTGTTTTCCTAGTGATGGTGGTGTAAGTACGCTCACGCTAAGGTCAATGGTACGTACAGTAGGTGAGGTATGCTTTCAGGATGAAGGACACGGGGTGATAGATGAAGAAATTTCGACGTGCATCCGCTATTCGTCGTCATCCTTCCATTCTTCTTCGCTGTCGCTTTTTATTGTAGTTTGGTTCGCCTGCGCACCTCCTACCATTGGGGCTCCGTCATTTTGCATTTTCTTTTTGTACGCGGTCATTTCCTGCGAGAGGAAAAGGTATCTCATATTTATTTCAAAAATATTTGAATTTATCTCATAAATCCATTTAATCAAATCGATTTCAATTGTGCCAAAAGGTATATTAATATATTCCGACATACAGACGTATATAGGAAAACCTATTACTTTTAGTTTCTGATTTTACATGATTGCAATACAGGACTAGGGGTCTTAGTGGTTAAAAGCATAAGGTTGATAAAATTTCGATACGTTACCCTTTCGTATCGAGCTTTATCCTTTTCTGCCATAGCCTCGTATTTGGATTTGGTTTCGGGATCTGCGTCCGACCATTTCTTGCCTAATTCCTTAGCTATATCACCTACACCATATTCAGGATTCAGCATTTTGACCTTACCACGTTCGTCGTTGCAGAACCAGAAGAAAGCAGACCTGATAAAATTAATCATGAAATATATCTGCGGCTATTGAAAGGGTATCATATGATACGATAATATATTAAGCTAGCCATTTTGTAGAAACTGAAAAATAATTATAACTTTACATTAAAAAATAATTTAAAAGTTGCAGGAAACGGATCATAAATTTCTCTAAAATGCGAGTAAAAGCTTAAAAAAAAAAGTTAAATTTTTGTTTCCATTTAAATTTTAAAATTTATTTTT
This sequence comes from Trachymyrmex cornetzi, assembly GCF_001594075.2. Classification (NCBI taxonomy): domain Eukaryota; kingdom Metazoa; phylum Arthropoda; class Insecta; order Hymenoptera; family Formicidae; genus Trachymyrmex; species Trachymyrmex cornetzi. The sequence continues at coordinate 305,561 of NW_017297438.1, forward strand.
CTCGTTGCATATTTAAATATTAATCAACGAATTTTTTTTCCTCGAAATACATTATGTAAAAACACGAGGGCTTACAGCGATCTCTTGGGAGCATTGTGATCCTTGATGTGTTTACGTTTCTTGCCCCTGCCCTTATTTTCTCCCTTAGGCGGCGTATAGTTCTGCATCTCCGTGTCGTATCTCTTCTTATCCTTCTCTGCCATTTCGTGGAAACGTTTCTTCTCGATGTCTGACATAGTCTACGACACATGCGGTATTCCGCCAATGTAACGTTAGCGTTTTTAGTTGGTCTCACAGATCGAGCCACGTGCGATAAATGTTCAATTACTGAGGAAATAAGTGTTTCTCGGCCGGTCCAGTATATTCTGTCGTGTACAGTCGCGTGCATGCGGGATAATGAATACTTTAAAAGACTCATTCTTTAATGACAACGTCACGATGCGAAAGATTTTTGCATGTATCGGTTGAATTTTCTTTATCAATAATCTCGATTCCGCTAAACAAGATGAAGATTGACGGTTTAACGAGGCGAGACGTGTCGGTTCGTAACGACGCACTTAAATACCATACTTGCGCGTGACGTTTACCGAGCACTACATATTTATTCAGAGGCCAAGATCAAAGTAGCTCTCGCGAATCAGTAGGCCTTTATAGACAGAAGAACATTATGTATCCCACTCTCTCGCTCGCACCTCGAGCTGTGAAACCACAACATACGGGGAAATCCAACAAAGTATCATTTCTAAGTTAGTTCTTACATTCCTCTTGGTCTTAGTAAAGAGATCTATTAATTTATCTCGAATTTATTTGCATAGAATAAGATATTAATATGAAAATTACTTATTTCTATAAAACATATTTATAACATTATATCTATAAAAATATGATTTGTGCATAATGAACTATAGGGAATAATTCTTAAGAGAGTCTCACCTTCCACCTCATTGCACACTTTTTGGAGAATTCCCGGAAGACGATCTTTTCCTCGGGATGCTTCTTTTTATGCTCCTGACGACATGTCTGGACGAAGAACGCGTACGCTGTCATCCGTCCTCTTGGCTTCGAATCTTTTCCTCCTCTCGGCATATTGTCCCGCTGCAGACTCTGAGCGTTATTTTGTTGAAGATTATTTTGCGGTATCTGCTGTATCGGGTGCTGAAATCCAAGCAAACGATCTACAATGCAAAACGCTGCCGCGGCAAACAGACTGCAAAAGACCTGTTAACGCCTTTAAAACAGCAAGTCTCGACAATTTCTACTCTTATACCAAAGAAGATTTCTGAGACGAAAATGCTTCTCTATATTTCGATATGAAAACCAAAAAAAAGGCTCTAAATTCTCAAAATAGAAATCTTCCATTTAATATATTGAAAGAAGCTCTTAAATGCTAAAATAGAAAACTTCCACTTTCGCATCGGAAGAAATTTAAATTTAAAAATAGAAATGATCTATTTTTACGTGTCATAATTATTTATCTATCTTTAGGAATATTTTACATTAAATCGTAAAATAGAGATTTTCTATTTTTAAATCGAGAAAAATTCATATATATATATTTGTTAATACGCGAAGTAATATGCGCTGTATCGTCGTATTATGAGAAATTTGCATAAGTAAGAGAAGAGACTTCCTCGCGTGTTATTAGCTCACGAGGAGCAAAAAAATAAAGATTCTTTTTTACTGTGATGCGAAAGATTGGTCACTTAGGACATTGCTGCGAGCGAATTTAGCAAGATATACGCGATAATATAACTGAGACGTGTCGTTACGCACTTTACGTAATACGACTTGCGTGTTAAATTAATGAACGGCTGCGGCCCGCGATCTCACATTGACAATGAGACACACGTAACAATGCTCGCCGTACAAACGCGCGTTTTTGATTTTGTCAAGTAACAATGGTCATTACATTGTACGTACGTGTAATATTATACAGTATATTATCATTATGTATATAATTATTATGTTGTTTATTACACATAATGCCATATAATAATAATACAGATTGGCATTATATTATTATAATTATATTATCAACAATGTTACATGCTTGTTACCACTCCAACCGTAGTCCCGCAAGTCTCATCATTGCGGAGAGTTACTGTTAAACTTAATAATTTGACGTAGATTTATAAACAAAATAATTATATAGATAAAATAAATAAATAAATACGAAAACACACATACATATGTATGTCCATCACGTGTCTTCGTTATGGATGAAAAATAAATAAAAATTGAATATTCTTCCAAACGTCGCTGTTGATTGATAATTTCAGAATTGAAAGCAGACAAAAAGCATCTAGGTATATAGAGGTAAATAAAAAATGTCTATTTTTTTAGACATGACTCGAAGCACGTGCGCACTAGTTTGTATACATTCATGCTATACACGTCACATAACCGATCGGGCTATGCTCTTGCTCCGTGGCTCTTTGAAATGTGTAAGACGTGATATAGCACAATTATACTCGTACTATACGTACAATATACCGACCGTTATTACTCCGGATTGCGGATAATAATAGTTACCACGTACCTGCAGAAATAATCGGAAATCTAGTTGACCTACGTGCGGATGTGAGATCTGCCGGCAAAATAACTACTATGTAGAATCGACATTGTCATTGAGTCGCTCCATAAGTAATGCGGGTTTCTTTTTCACTTTCAGACGATGTAAAACATAAACGACCGCTTCTTTTGCGGATCTGCTTCCGCGATCCGGTAACTCGCATTATTTATGGGACGGTTCAATATATCGCATTACATAAAATATATACCTGACTTAATTAATTAATTACGTCTGATTTTTGTTAATTAATTAATTAATATTCAATTTTGATGGCAAGCGTTCTTAAGAACTAATTTACCTACGCATCGAAATGTCTGAGAACAAAAGAGTAAAAACGGAATGTCTGAGTAACGAAAGAGTAAAAACGACTTTCAAGGTATATCCCGCAACGAAACGATTTCGCGTTATTTTTCCCTTCTCGCTTTCCTTCTCGCACTCGCCGCGGTATACAAGGGATTAAGAATTTATGCCCCTTGGGCCGCAGGCGTTACATTACGGCATATGGTTTCCTATGGTCTCGCAATGCGCGCGATGGAAATAAAATTAACGTCGGGCATCACGGAAACGGAAGTCAGATGTTTGCGACGAGGAATATTCTACGAACAACAACAAAAAAAAAAGACAAAAGAAAAAGCTTTAAGCTTGTGACCGCGATTGCGGTCTCGTTTGTTCAGCAGGTGTTCTTTCATACCCAAACACTCTCTCATTGACGTGAACGCACTGCGTACGATTTTTTATTAATCTGTCAAAATATTAGCAAGAAATTGAAAAATCCTACGTTCCTTCAATTGGAAATTTAACGAGTTTATATATTGGCAGAAATATTTTAGACTATTTTAAATAGAACAATCGAAAGTGTTCTGCGCATTTTCTAACATTAGAAACATTTATTGATTTACTTTACACTATAAATTTGTTCCTTCATATTAACTTTTCTTTATAAATAGTTGAGGAATTATGAAGAAATTAAAGTAATTTAATAGTCTGGTTTCGATAATCAGAATCAAATACTAGCACTTGGTGTTTGTCTACCATTCTCTCGTTGAAAATTGTTGCTGTGTCCATTTGAGACAAATGCTAAGAATCATACTTACAAAGTATTATCTCGAGATCTACCCGTGAGTGACTCTCGGATGTAAAGAGAGTAAAAGTGTAAGTAAGAAAGTAACTCTACGGTATATTTTTCAGTACAGTGTCCATTTGTATGACTCTTGAGAGTGACTCTCGACTGCAGCTCTCTCAAATAGACACACACACGAGCCATTAATCTTTTTACTACAGAGTTCCTGACAAACGTAGGTACGTTAAACTCTAAGTATACTCGTATCGGGGATCATTACCGCGTGTCTGTTAATTAAAGCGTAAATTGTGCCGATGATACGTAAGTTTTGGTAACGGCACGGTACTGTACAATTGTAGGCGGGTATAAAGTTTAGAAATCGTTTTAATTAAAAAAAACATATACGCGCATGAGAAACCGGGCCGAGGGAATAAGAAAGAGGTGAAACACATTCCTCGTTTGTCGGCATGTTACATGAAGTCGAACAATCTAAAAAAAAAAAAGATCATTGTATATGTTAAATCGTTAATGTGAAAAAAATAATCTAGTTTTCATTCCTCTAAGTAATAGAAATATTTTGGTGATTTTAAGTAAATATTAAATAGTTTAATTCTGTAGAGATACATTCGGAACAAGTTGTTTCATTCATTAAAGTGACGTAACTTTTCGATGGAAAATCGAAATCCGACTCTACCTACACATGTCTATTATCTTCTACTTCAAATAGCTAAATTTTAGTACTTCATGGAACTTTTAACGAAAAACGTTTAAAAGTTTCAGATTGAGATATTGTGAAAACGTGTAAATTACGTCGCTCCTTTCGAGCATTATTATTTCGAAAGTGCGTAATCGGTCCGATCATTCATCATCACAAACTTTCATACGTGAACTTTCATATGTAGTCTAACATATATTCCGGAACAGGATTCCGCTTTCGTCGCACTATTACAAGTTCCGATTATCCATTAACGATGAGAGAAAAATTACACGTGACTTCAATATCACTGTCAATATCAATGATCAAGATCGAGAGATCGCCAGAAGAAGATGGCAATCTTGGATTCCTATCAAATTCACAGGAAAGGGATCTGACGTTTTTTTTCCAGAAGAGAAAAGACGACTTCAAGTAACTGTACATCGTGACGACGTAATCGATTAAAAAGCTAACATAATATAAATGGAAATTTTATGAAAAGAAAAAACCGTTTTTAATTAAACACTATTAATTATCAGTTAAAAATGGTAAAGCCATGGTTTTCCTGATATTACAAAGAAATAATCTCTTTTTTGTTTCGAACACTCACTGGACAAAAAGAATGGTTTTGCTAAAGTGTCTAAAAATTTAACTAGCTACAAATCTAAAAATGATTTTGTCATAATAAGGTTACATAGGACGTTCAAGCTGACTAGAATACCAAATTTTTTGCAGCATTGCTCGTTATGGTCGAGTTTCCTACATAATTATTCTAATAATTCAACAAAATTATTTTCAAATCTGTAGATCTGAAAGAAGTATTTTATATGAATAATCATAATTTGATTGATATGAAAATCACAAAAACTTTATTTTCCAATTGAAAAATGAGAGAGTTTTTGAAATTCACATATCATAGCTAAACGTTTAATGTTTCAGCAAAATTATTCTTTCCGTGTACTTTCTCATGTAAATATATGCATATAAATCTTTCCAATATTCTCGAAATCTAAATTTTAAATCTGAGCAGTCTCGATCAATGTAAACTAAACAAACAACCTAAAACGAAGGAGAGCATGAAGCGTCTGTGAGGTCAATTAGGGAGTATTTCTGTTCCCTTGTATTTGACAAATTTTTCGATCTGTTCCGTTTAGTTGCAGGGTATCTGCGTTCTCCTTTGACCTTCCTCTCCCCTCTTTTCTCGCCACACACGACGACCGAATGCGTGCTTGGAGAGCAAAAAAAGGGAGGGAGGGGGGAAGGGGGCAATTAAAAAGAACAGATCTCTTGACACTTAGTGCTAATGTGAAATCGCGAAACGAGCAACGAGAAAGAACGCGATAATATCAACCGGCAAGCGCGGCCGGACTTGCTGAACGCGAACGCACTTATGAAGAAGGCCGCACGAAACCCGGAATCAATAGCGGACGGCGGATGTACGTACGTACGGATGGACGGACGGACGAACAGACGAACGGACGGACGGACGCGACGGGATGAAAACCGCGCGCGCGAGTCGGGACAGGAACCCGAGAACGATGAAACGCGCGAAAATCCATGCCCAATCAACCAGACATTGGGATACGATGACAATCGGAATTGCTTCTCAACTCTATACATGCGTACTCGAATTATCAGACGAAGAATCACTCGAGAATCTGTCTCTTTCTTTCTCTCACATTAAGCACGTTTTTTATTCCCGCACCGAAACTTACTTCCTCGCTGTTGCCAAATATCAAACGTATATCTCTATTTCATTTTTTGAGTTCCGAAAGTATACTAGTTTAGTTACAAAAAACAGAGCTAATATGTATCATGTTTTTTTTTTCTCGTACTCAATATCCCCGTAGAATAGCTTTACACGACACGAAATCCTTTTTGATTCGCACGAGATAACCGAAAGAGGATCTCAAGGGTTCCCGTCTCTCCATCGCATCCATCCAGATCCGCATGCAATCGCGAATCTTGTCGAGGCGAAGCAGGCAAAAGAGCCGACCGATTAGTCGGTCGTTTGCCTTTTCCGAAAACGTTAAAACGAGCGAATACTTTAGGAAGCTTTATTAAAGTCTTTGGAATTTTCTTCATAGGAAAAGGTTACAGAATTTATATCGGGGAAAAATCAGCTCGAAATTGCCTAAAGATTCTATAGGATTAAAGGAATGCGATTAATTGAAATACCCCGTATACAAGATAAATCGTACGAATTTGTTCTGTTTAACTCGTCATTACACGAAGTTGCGTTACAAAAAAAAATCACGTTTCTATTCTACGTATTTCTAAATTCCTTTCCTCTCTTCTATACAAATAAAAAATCCAGTTACCAAGATTATCGTTGCCGGCGATCGGTGAAAATCGATCAATATATGCACCGAAATTATATACCTCTCTCCAATAACAATTCCTTCTTTTTACTGCGAAATCGCTAACACAAGAGATGATAAGCGGAATTTCTATAGGAATACTGTGTTTCCTTGCCTTTATACGCATATGAAACGACACCGAAGAAAACGAAGGATACGAACACCATGCATATACCTTTTATCGCAATTATCGCAATCACGTTCCCGGATCGCCTCGTCGTTGCCTATCAAAGCCTACCCCAAGTACAACCGAAGGGATATACCTAACTTTTCTCTCGATACCTGGGCCTATCGCCGCTGACGATCTTAATTCCTTAACATATCTTCGAGATGCAAGCAGTGAGGCGAGTTCGTCTCAGGTAAAACCCATCACGACTCGATATTTTTAATTTAAAATGAGATATAAATTCACCAAATATCAAAAGAAATATGAATAATATATACAGAGAATTGATTCACGAATGAAGTGAATGTGTTTCGTTGGAATCGTCGATGACACGATTTCGTTAATTAAGGATTAACCACTTTGCCAAGATTCGTTGATGCTCGAATCAAAATTTGCGTGTTCAAACTACATTTTCCAGTAATTGTGAAAATCAACAACCGATCGAATACTATAACGAGATAGAAGGGACGGACAAAATCAGACAAAGCTTTCCGTCAGACTGGCAAAAAGACAAGCAGGAAGAGAGACAGAGAAAGGAATCTTTCATTAAAAAATTATACATCGTATGAAAAAAATCAACTTGCGTGCAGCGAATGCGAAATCATATTTGGGAATTTTCTTGGTATATTTCTTGCGCCTTATAAATCGCGAGCGCGCGCGCGTGTTACTCCAGACAAATTATTTTATAACTTTATAATTAAAATTATATATATTTGGGATATTTAAATTACTTAACGAACTCATGTCCATTTTTACCAGTATAAATTTTATTAACTTTAATCTCGGTTCAACTTGCTCCTCATCTTTTTCTAAAATTTTTAGAACTAGAAAAAATGAAGAGTTATTGAACCGAGATTAAAATTAAACTACATGGTAGAGACGGGCATCAGTAAAAGCATTTGAAGCATAAAGAGTGAGATCGTTAAAATGAACGGACTCTGCCGCGTATTTCACTGGAGGCGTTCGGAAAAGTTGTCAAAACTGGCCGCATGGCCACCTGGTCGAACCGGCTATATCTCTGTCTTCGTATTACAGCCACCCGCTCGCTCGCTCGCTCGCCGAGCGCGCGAAAGTAGCCGAAAGACCGACGAGCAGGGGGAACGAGGAGGAACGAGGGGACAGAGGGGTGAAGAGCGAGGTCGTCGCGTTTCGGCCTACGTATCTACTACTACAACGTGGTACAAAGGCATCGCATAAACGCCAATCCGTTACCGAACGGCCGTTTCTTAGATCGAACGAAGATTCAATTTGCGCGCGACAGAGGAACGATCTTTCTTTTAGACGAATTTATATTCACGCAACAATCTTTAATCGTTTCCCCAATTTTGAACAATGGCGACTCGCGAGCATTGACTGACAATTAATTGAGTTCAGTCTTTTTATCGTGTCTTATCTATTTGTGTCACCTTGAAACTCGACGCGAATATCTTGGATCTTTGTAATCAAAATGCGGACATCCGGTAACGCAAAAGCATTTATAAAATGCCTAAAGGAAGCGCAAAGGTAAAAAAAAATGGGGAGGGGGGAGGGGGAAGACTTTGGCGCCGCTTGCCAAGAACGCGGGAAAAGAAACCGCCGTCGCGCGCGCGAAAAGGGAGACGTTACTTTTTCTTTCTTCTCGAGGCGCGAGGGTACGGTTACTCGTACTTCGCAACATACCGGGGACATAACGGGGGGCGTGGACGTTTGCGTGGTAATGGGCGAGAGATGTTGCTGCTGCGGCTGCTGTTGTTGCTGCTGGCCCTGCAACTGCTGGTGCAGGTTGTTCTGTGCGGCAGCGTCCATGACTCCGCCTGGATACCACCACTGTACGCCGGGCGGCGGTGCGGAAGGTG
>NW_017297438.1:315036-321284 GCF_001594075.2 Trachymyrmex cornetzi
TAACATCCCGCGTGCACGCACGGTGCACACAGACAGCTAACTCTATATTACTCCTTCTCTCTCCCTCTTATTCACCCTCTTTCGCTCTCTCTTTCTCTCGCGTTCTCTCTCTCTCTCTCTCACTCTCGCTCGCTCTCTCGCTCTCTCTCACTCGCTCGTTCGCGCACGTACGCGGAATCCGTCTCACATTCGCACACTTGGGAACTCGCTGGTAAGAACGCTTAGATGTCGGACAGGAGAGGAAAGACCACGCACCACACGCACGCGTTTCAAACGCGTTCCCACTGTCACAACACTATCTCCGCGTTAAACCGACGATGACGGTTAGACTCCGGCTACGAGAAAGAACACCGATCACTATAAAGCTCGTGCTTGCTCGTACTCGCTTACTCGCATCGCGGAACGCGCGTTTTCCTTATATCTTTTTTTTTCCTTCACGCGCGTAACACCAGCGCGTAGAACACGCCGCGGCGCGCTTAGCTTCAGTTCCCCGTGAATATACGTACGTACGTTATACTTGGGATGCGGTCTACTCGACGCTACGCTCGACCGTTCGTTAGCTCCGTGAGTAGGTACGGCGGCGGGCAGAGGAGACGAGCGGGCGGGTGGGTAGGGGAGGGCGCTCTCTCTCTCCCCCTCTAGCTCTTTCTTTTTCCCTCTGCCTCCCCACCATCGACGACGAGGAGCAACGACGTCGAACGCTCACGCTCGCTCCGTCTCTATTTCTCTCACGCCTTCTTTTTCTCTCTCTTTCTCCGTCTCTCCCTCTCTGTCTTTTTCTCCGTCTCTTTGTCTCTATCTAGCCCGTCTCGCTCTTTCCCCCTCTCTCTCTCTCTCTCTCTCTCTCTCCCCTATACCGTCCCGCGGCGAAACTCGCTTGCTCGACGGTGGTTCCTTCTTTCAGCGGCGGCGGCGGCGGCGGTGGCGGCGCCGACGCAAGGATACGGGTGTACACACCACGTCCTTGATACAATGTCGGGGAACAGGAGTATAAGCAGCAGCAGCAGCAACAGCGTTTTCCAATGATGACGGGTTCTCTGCGGCGCTTAAAGCGCGACGCAGGGGGACGCGTCACGCGCGCGTCCGCGGGACGCCGGTACTCCGGTTTCCGCGCGTTATAAACACGCACTCCGGCTCTGCGCTCAACTCTCAGCTTGATTTGGTTTGATTCGGTTCGGTTTGGCGCGACGCAACGCGACGTGGAGCGTAAGCGACGCCGGCACGTCCGACGAGCACGCCGCTATGACGATGTCACGATGGTGGGCAATAGAGTAGTGGTATTAGTAGTAACAGCCGGCTCTGTGTAATGGTAGTAGTACAGCGCGATAGCTTTTTCACATTGGAGAGAAGCGTACGTGCGCGCGAGAGACTCTCTTCTCTCTCGCCTCTACCGCGACTCACTACACGCGACGTCGCACACACAGAGGGCGAACCTGACGAGAGAACAGACCGCCTGGACGCGCTCGTACGATCTCTCTTCCTCTCTTTTCCCCGTACATCTGTCTGTCTTTCTTTCTCTCTCTCTTTCTCTGTCTTCCATGCAGTTCTCCCCCCCACGCCCCTCGCGAGCCGGGTGTCTCGTTCGCTCGCTCTGTCCTTCTTTCTCTCTCTTTCCTTTTCGTTCTCGCTCTCTCGCACCCGTACCAGTTTAGCCTTCCTTCCAGCGGACGCCGGCAAACTCTCGCGACGTTGCCAGGCACGCTTTCACCCGCCCGCTCACAAAGGAGAACCTAAGCGCGCCGGCCAATCGAACGGCGCTATACCGCCGGTGGGGATGGCGGGAGTCTACCGCCGTCCTGCTATAGGCAACGTCGCTTTCTCCTCTTCCGTTCTCTCTCCGTTCGTAGAGAATTCGAGAGAGTCGCGCGCGCGACTCGCCGTACAGTCCCTCCGGTAAGATATGAGAGGAGAGGAGAGGAGAGAGGAGAGGTGGGGTGGGATGGAGTGGGGAGGGTGGGGTGAGGTGGGACGGGGTAAGGTGGAGGGGGGGGAGGGGGAGCGAGGCGCAGAAACGACTGCGAACCCTTCTCTACCCTTGAAACTCGAGGTCAACTTTTAGGCAGAGAAAGAGAAGCACGCGGAAAGACGAGGAAAAAAAGAAAGAGACGCACCTATTCCCCGCGACCGACTGGCTGACTCCACGACGTCGTCATCATTGCGTGCTCTTTCTTCTGTTACCTCTCTCTCTCTCTCTGTCTCTCTTTTTTTTTATCCTTAGTTTCGCTACACCGCTACGCTCTCGCTAGCTCGCTGGAATTTGCCCCACATCGGACGGACAACGCTTCCTGCTTTTCACGCCCGCTGCTTTACGCCCTTTTTCCCGCTCATCGTAACGTACGCGCGAGGACGAAGACGAGGACGCGTGCCTGCTATCTTTACCGACCGGCGAGACGACGACGACGGGCCGCTCTCTTCGTCGGTCGATACGGAAGAACCTTCGGAAGAACGATGAAATTTCACATTCTGCGAATGGAATGTGCCCCCGAGGATTCACCACGCGAGACCCCGATTCATGTACGCGCAAACGATTCCGAGGCCGGATTTATCGTACGACAAGGCGTCATTATGCGCCATCTTGAAAGAAATACCTTTATGATAAGCGCATCAAGTTGTAATAATTTCTCTGACACACGATCACGCTTCAATCGCTCAAACACACGAAAAGTAAAAATAACTATTTTCATCCTTGGCGTCAATAAATGACCAAATTTCGTAATCAGAAATCATCATTTTGACCTTCATGACGTCATGATTAAGTCATTTTGACTTTCACTTGACTTGGAGTGTTCTACCATTTCATGCGATACGTTCGCTATACCGATCACAGAATAAAATTCCTTCTTCGAATTAGCTAATAATTTTTCGATGGAAAACAAGTCGCATCGTAACTCGGAAGAACGTTCGCGGACGAGAGAGAGAGTTCATTTCTTTCTTCATATATATAACCTCTTATTATCTCTTTATCGATACACAACCGCAGGAATGTGACGCTCTCGCAATGTATCCCTTGGCCGTCGCGTTTCTTTTTTTTTTCCTCGCGAGCGAAGTCGCGAATTGGAATTCGCGCGAATCGGATGGAGAGAAGTCCTGACCGATCAACGCTCGGGGGAATGGCCGAAAATTTTCCTGACCACCTCTTCTTCAAAGCGCGCGCGCTCGCTGTTCTTTCCTTTTTTTCCTCTCTTTTCCTTTTTTTTCCTACTTTTCTCTGTCTCCGATAGCGCGCCAAGAAGATGAAATGAAAATGTATATCGCGGGACCTGTGCGTCGGACCTGTCCTCCCGTCCCTCCCGCTACCCCGCGGTGCCTCCTCCACCCACCTCCCCCGCCCCTCTCTCTCTCTCTCTCTCCTCCTCCCCCCCTGGCAACCCTTGCCATCGTGAGGCGGCGGGTGAGTCGGTGCGGGTAACCCGGCGCGAATCGAAGAGAGAGGAGAAGAGAACCGGGTCCGGGTCAATAAGACGCGCGAGCGAGAGAGACGGGGTGATCGAGGGAGACAGAGGCAATGGAGAGGCAGCGGCGTTGTTGAGGTTAGGGGGGAAAGGAATGGGAAGCGGGAGAAGCGGAGGGGAGGAGTCGGGGTACGCGGGCGCGAGAGAGAGGCGGGGGAACAGGCAGCGTGAGAAAGACGAAGAGAGACAAAGCCATCGCGCATTCCCAGGGCCCAGCATTGGCAACCTAACGAACGTACGTATGGAAACGTACAAAAATATTGAAATTAGTATATTTCTAACGGGACGGGACGAGAAGAGCCGAAGAAAATGTGCAATATACAGAAAGGGAATTGCCGAGACAAGGCAACGCGGAATAGAAGCGGAATGAGAAATTCCAATTCCCCGATCACGTTGGTACGGCCCAAAGACGGCCCAAAGACGGCCGGGCCCGAACCGGACCGGCCTGATTCTACGCGGAATGTACCTTCGTATCGCGTCCGAAAATATACGCGCTGGACGTGTAGCTTCAAAAAATACGAAATATTCCATATACGAGACATGGCCTCGAGAGAGATCAATGTTATTTAATTACATTCAACGGACCCCTGATGGCGAACATAAAAATCGGAGCGTAAGTCGAGTGTAAGGGGGAGAGTAACAGAAGCGTAAATGAAGCCTCTAGGAGGAGAAAATTGGAGAGCGAAAAACGCCTCTCTTTACTCTCTCCTTACATTCGACTTACGTTCCGATTTTTCTTTTCACCAGGGGACACCACGCGTTACGAAAATCTGAATAACGTTGGCAACGTGGATTCTATCTCGTGACTCGTCGATATGTATCCGCGACAAAGTTTTGCCTCGATCCTTGGGAGGAGTCGAAAAAGAAGAATCTCCTACAGCTTACACAACTTTCTTACACTAGCCTAAGTATCTCGCCGTTAGGATTCTGAAAGACCCCGATCCGTTAGGTAAACGAGGGAGAGAAGGGCGCCCTAGGCGCGCATCCGATTCCCACGATTTAACGTACACCTTGGAATAAAGTGCGCGCGTGCGCTTGCTTTTTCGAAATATGTATCGTAATTCTTTATCTAATAGAATGCGCTCGCGCGAGCGGCCACGCGGGACAGAAACAATGGTGTCACAACAGCGGGAACCCTCCCGAGTCGTACCATCTGCCCTTTCGAGGGCTTTCGAATCGTGCCATGTGGCGATACAATTGTCGCACCCCGTCGGCGTGCCTTTTACCGGACAGTTGAAACAAAAAGAGCCAATACATATAAATACGTGTGTCGACTGAGACAAAGTTTGATTACCAGCGCATCTCGACACTCTCCAATAGAAATTATCAAAGCAGGGAAAGTCAAAATTTCTTCGACGTATGCTTTCAATTAGCTTGTAAGATTCTTATGTTTAATCATGGCTTTATGAAGCCGACATCCTTTCTGAACGCAATTTTATGTAAGTAAAGAGATTACTTTGAGAGATAGAAATCCTATAATAAAAGTCACGAGAAAGTATAGGTATATAATTAAATTTCATACATATTGCTCAGTAGTAATAAAATTCAAGAAATAAAGTTTCCAAAAAATGAATTTCAATATTTTAAATCATTGAAATTTTGTAATATTAATTTAGAAATGTAATTTTGATGTAGCAAATGATTGAAAAGAAATAAAAGTATGTTCTTCTAAAATTCTTTTTTTTTATTTTAGGTTTCCATTCTTTTTCTGCAAGCATAAAAAAATGATAATTTTTTAGTTATATCGTTACCGTGATAAATGAGTAATGTTTCAATTTCATGATTGATAATATTGATTTAGAGCAAAAAATTATTTTAAACCAGATAAGATATTTCTTACTAATATTTAAAATAATGCCATACGCCTTTCAGCATGAGTAGATTTACAAAATAATTAAAGTTTAATGTACCAAAAATTTCTTTGCTGCGATATTTGACATCTTAGATAAAAAAATTAACGTTATATTAAAATCAAAAGTCATGAATATATTGCTCATTCCTTATAAAATGTATTTTTTTTTATTTTAATATCTTACTTTGTAGCCATAAAAGATTTAAATAAAGCTTTTCTAAGATAACAAATCTTCCGTCTATATATATAACGATAAAGTAATATATATTTATAATCCTTAATTTGTAAAATTTAACTTGCGGCATCGTTTCCAATATTCAAAAATCTATTAAAAATACTTTATCAATTATCTGGTTCAAAGTAATAAAATTCTTTTGTAAAATAGCGTAATGAAATGCAAGTATCAATATAGTAAATACCAACAAGCCTTCAAGATTTATACCGAGGAATATTTCGTGATTAGCTTCAATTAAGTTCTTCAATACGAACATATTTATGGATAGCTATTAATACAAGCGTAAGATTGCTTCGCGTAGAGAGCCTCTAATCAGAATCATAAAATAACATGCTTGATTCCGGTTTGGCTCTCAAGAAGTTCAGTTTCCCGCGTGAAATTATGACAATTCCGTAAAGAAACTCGATAATTTTTACGCGGTTTCGTGAAACTCGTCGAATGAATTTTTAGACAAAACAAATAATGCGTAATCGCACGCGTTTATTTGTAGAGCACCGGTGATGTAACTCTTAGATAATTCATAACTCTAGCTCGTAATTCTTAGCGTGCACAACGGAAAGCCGATTATCCGAAACGAACATGAAGGTGTGGGGATCCAGGGACGGGTGGGGAGAGGTGCGATTTGTTCCGACCGAGCGCTTTTGCGGATAATCGATCGGAGAGATGTTGTGCATCGAGTAAAGAAAAAAAAAAAAAAAAAATGTTTGGG
>NW_017297438.1:321497-328613 GCF_001594075.2 Trachymyrmex cornetzi
CATAAATCAAGTAAACGAAACTTAATTCTTCCGCTGAACAGAACAGATAAGTGGCTCGTTTATAAAAAAATTAAAATGTTCCATTTCCAATCTGCATCAAGTTTGGAATAAAGACATCTTCGTTTTTGTAATATAACATATAAGTTGTAACTTGCGCTCTTATAACTGTACTGTACTCTTATATATTAACCCTGAATTCTTTAGTTTTTCGTAAAAAACCGTAACGGATCAAATCAAGGATAATACGTGTCAAAGCGGAACACACAATTTTATTTCTCGCGTATTTCCATTTATCGTTTTATATTTTTTGAAGTAAATTTTCCAACGATATCCTGATAAAAAATTTTCTCAGAATTTTTCATACAACTTTTTAGAATTATATATAAACTTTGAAATTTTATAAGTTTTTTTTAGAAAACTTATTTTTTTATGCAAATTGGAATACTTTTCAAAAGTGTTGAGAAAATCTACGTCTTTTCTAGAATTCTTTATGTATATAAATTCTAAAATATTTTAAGATTTCTCGTTCTATAATTTCTGATAAAATCTTTTATAAAATCTAAAAAAGTTTAAAGATATTTTTTCAGAAAATATAGAATAAAAAATCTGAGAATATTTCAGAAATATATAAATTATATAAAAAAAATTAATCTAATAAAAACTGTAAATTTTTTCAATATTTTTGAAAAAATGTTTCAATTAGTCAAAAACAATAATAATATTATTAGGACTCTCGAATATTAAACAATATAACAAACAAAAAATATAATAGGCTAATGAGAGTCAGCGACGATAAACGGCGCAAGTGTTATAATGATCAATCAATACTCAAAAAATGGATTGATGTCTTCTTTATTTGAACGTTTCATATCTGTGTGAAACGTTGTCGTTATCGGACAGGGGTTTGAAAATGCGAAATTTTATTAATTGTAATATACCCACTATTTAAGATTTGGGATGTTCAACAAAGCTTCACGTTTCTTGTCATGTTCCGTGATAATTATCAACGCTGCAATTTTGTCAATTTGCGAGTGACTTAAGCATTGCGGACATGTGAACTTATTGAAATTGTATCATTCTTGCTGAGGAGGACTCCAAAGAGAGTTGAAACGTTCAAATAAAGAAGATATCAATCCATTTTTTGAGTATTGATTGATCATTGTAACACTTGCATCGTTTATCGTCGCTGACTCTCATTAGCCTACTATATTGTTTGTTATATTGTTTCAATTAGTATAAAAAATTAGAAAGAAATGTTATCAGGATAATGAAGAGTCTACAAGAAAACTTGTTGGCATATTAATAGATCTGTTCTTTTTAGCTAAGTTCTTTGCACGGATCATCCTTCTTTTCTCTTCACATTATTGAAGAGAAAAAGAGAGAAGATGAACCGTGCAAGAAATTCTGCTAAAAGGAAAGGTCTAATGTTGAATTGGATATCAATATCGATTTAATTATATGACTGAGACTCGCTAGCTTTTAATTTCAATACACGAAAGAAAATAATGTTCTATTAACAGCATTAGCTGACAGTCTAATTGAGAATAATCTTGCTAATTCATCGATAGTATTAACGAAACAAATATGCCGTGCTCTTGTTTTAATAAAATTATTTCTTTCATTAATATCATCAGTAAATTAAAAGGAAATTAACAAAATTATTTTCAATTAGACTACTATTGTCTAATAATGTTAATGCATCTTTGTTTCGTGTAGAGGACTACATTATAAGAGCAGTTGCTAATATGTTGAGATAGAGCAGCAATGTTTATACATCACAAATTAACGTAGAACCGACTATCTGCCCAATAATTGAAAATGTCAAATAAAATGTTTCTCCATTTTCAGATAAAATTTCCAGTATTATCAATTTCGCTATCTTTCGCATCACATGTCGCCCCATATTTCCTATGCTCTAGAAGCGAAAAAACGCGTCTAGAATCGAAATTTGAACTTGTGGAATTACACGTTGTGCCGCTCAGGTTTTAGTTCCCAAACATCACGCGTTCATCGGGGTATCCATCGATCGCACGTTTTTTTTTACAGTTACCTGCTCTTTTTAGCTACACGTTGCACTTTTTACATCCAAAGTGAAAAAAAGATATACATGGGAATTTGCAAGACTAATTACCGATCCTGATTACAATTCGCGTCCTAGCGATTTAAATTGTAAAATTGGAAATTCATACACATCGTACGTCTTAGCGCTTTGATCGTCGGTAAATTATCATTATCTTTTGTTCTACTTGTCATTCATAAATTCGCGCACATATCTAATTGAACAATCAAGCATCCAAAACGATTTGAAATCGTTCCATCAATGCTTTTTCAATATAACCATCGTGAATGAAAACGTTATTGAACTGTATAGGATTGTAATCGAATCACACGTAATCGGAGAGGCAAAAAATCTGTTCACGTTGTTTGCACATTTTGCACTCAGCATTTTCGTCTTCTCTCACTATATATAGGTTTGTACATGTTGCTTGAAATCTTCAAAAATTTTCGTACTCAAAATGAGATATATAAATATTTGGCGTTGAAAAGATAGAAAATGAAGATGCTGAGTGCAAAAAGTGCAAGTAAACATGAAATCGATTCTGTATCTAGAAACGAGGTGAAAATAACAAAAGTGGATTATAAAATTACAGAAGTGGGGGACTGACTAAAATATTTATAATTTCATTAGTCAATGCCTAGTAAATTTGCTTACTATTGTAATTATCATCGTTTCGAGATACAGAATCGACCTTATATTTATTTCAAGTGCAAGAATTTTTGAGTATTTCAAGTAACGCGAAAACCAAAGATCCGTTTTTTTTATTCCTGCACTGATTATTGCACCGTGGTGCACACGGTGCAATAAGTGGAAGTGAAACAAGTATACATCCGTTTCATTTCAACTTACTGCACCAGTTCAAAGAGTGTAGGGATAAAAAGAAATGGAACACCTAAATTGACAGAAGGTACAAACATTACAAGTGCAGCTAAAAAGAGGAAAAGAATAAAGAAACGGACCTAGATGCGTCGTGTGGGATGCAACGGGAAGTATCTACCTCGGACCCACGAGAGATCGTGTCGAGCGACGATTAGCGGACCGAATAAAAACGTCAAGCGAGTCGGCCGACGACATGCTTAACTTTTGGCGTCTTCGCCGTCGCCGCCGCGCACTAAAGCCGCGTCCAAACTCGTAACCTCACTGCGTCGGATAAGAAAGATGATGTTTTGATAAAGTAATATCGTAAAACCTCTCGTCCCCCCTCTGCTCATCCCTCCCTGATTCTCAATGGAGCGTCGATATGGCACGGCGACGAATTGCAACCATGTTAGCCACGATACATAGCCGTCGCTCACAACGCGATACGATGTGGAGTAACAAGTCTGGACGCACCTTTACGTTACGCCGCGGTTCGCGCGCGCGAGATGCACCGTCGGTAGAACCGCCTACGTGTAAACGCTTTTCTCTGTCTTCCTCTCATTCCTCCTCTCTCTCTCTCTCTCTCTCTCTCTCTCTTTCTGTTATTCTATCTTTCCCTCCGCTCCGCTCCTGCCAACTCCGCGGTCGTTCGCTCGCGAGCATCACGATCTATTTCGCTGGTAATAACGAGCTCGCCGAGAAAAATAATCCGAGCGCGGGAAGGAGGGAGGGAGCGAGAGAGAAAGAGACAGACAGACAGACACACAGAGAGAGAGAGAGAGAGAGAGATATAGAAAAAAAAAATAGGAAGACGTCGATCTTCTCCGAGGTCCCAAGACTCTCGCTCGCTCACTCGCTTATATTCTTGACAGCTTTCGAGAGATTTCGAAGCGGGAAAACAACTGACGGCGCGTCCCAACGATAGCACACGCCATGCATGTTGGGAAGGATGACAGAGAGTGGAATTGATTTTTCAGCTACGGCCACATTATCCTCCTCGGGGAGGTCCACTTGTCGGCGATGGACGGGTTTGAAGCGTGATGCAACGCAAAAGACGCGAGATGTGCACGCGCGCGTATAGGCCTTGACGTCAATACGTGGTTGACGCGAGGATCGAGCGAGCGAGTGAGCGGTGGCGGCGGCTGCGGTCGCGACAGCGAGCGTCTCCACGAGTCGATCCGCGTCGCCGAGGCCTCGCCGTTGCACGTTACGTTCGTCTTTTCGTCGCACGGTATCTAAATAACGCACGACGAGACGACAGAACGGCGAGACGTACGAGCACGACGCGTTCGTCCAGGCAGCCATTTGCTGCCGTGTGCTGACGGTAGTACGGAAATAAAAGGTATACGTACGAGAAACGCAGCACGGTAGCGACTTACGGCCAGCGGACACGCTCGCGTTGGGCGGGTCCGACGGTGCGTACGTACGCAAGGAACGTCCACGCGGCGTCCCGCGGATCTGTCAACGCGACGTGCGAAAAATATTTGGATTTTTCTTACCTGGAACGGGATCCGCTACGGCTAAAAGGATTCTTCAGCTTCGAATATCGCGACCCCACGCCACTCGTGCGGCATACGGCCAGTGTACGGGGAAAATCTCCCATTACCATTGGCTTATTTCAGATAAGCCGCAAAAAGTAAGCCAATCAGCGCCGACCTTTTATGTTTTGATGCGTTTCTTTTTGCCCCCCACCAAATAAAATGTCGGCCGGCTGAAAGGGCGGGAAAATGCGTGCGCGCAAAGCCGATCTTTCGACGGTAAATGCGACTATTCTTATCACTCCTACGACGGTCTTATTCAAATACGGCTGATCGAACGGCCGACACCGTGCGCCGTCGTTTGTTTCGTTCGACGATAGATCGTCGCGACCGTCTACGCGAGATCGTTGAGGTTAGGCATCGTTTCTATCGTAGGTGGCGCCACTCGACGATCGAACGACGCGGCACTCTACAGCGGTTATACGCAGGATCGCCAACGTTCCAAGGAAAAACTAATGAGGAAAACTTGCGTCAGTTGCGTCGTATCTTCGTCCGTGCTCTTTTTCGCTTGTAGTCTAGGAGAAAAAAAATACCTATATGTCGTTTGTTATCTACGAGAAAAAATACTATGTTTCGAGATGGAATTATCTATGCGAAGACATGAAACAAAAAATTGTTGGACAAGTATACTGTACTCGAAAATATGAATATCTTGTCCGATATTTTTATTCGTTCACGAAATAGAAAGTTTTTTTCGATAATATAACGAAAGAGAGAAGAAAAATATAATTAATAAGAATATGGCGTATGCTGCGATTGCATTGTTTTCATCAGTATTTTGCATAAGTGACAAAGATAAAGTAAAAATTACATCCAAATGATAGTTTGTAATCATGAAAAAATATAAATTTTCTGAAAGTTTCAAAAATTTAATTAAAATTTGGCAAATAAATTTTTATTTAAATTTTTATTTAAAAAATGTATGCACATTTTATTTCTCGTTGTTATTATGATGATAAATTTGATTTTATTGCCTCGTGCTTTCTCATTTTCTTTTTTTTTTTTCTAAAAACTTAGTATATTATAACATAAAGTCTTTTTTCCATGTTTAAAAGAATGTAAACTCGAAAAGAGCAAACGTATAGAGAGGCCGATCTTACCAATTCCAATTAAATTAATCGGCTAAATTAAAATGCATAAGAAAATGAACCAATCAAAGTGCTTAATTTATTTCCTTTTCATGAAATAAAAAATTCTAATTGATTAATTTTTGTATGCTTTATATATTATTCGTTATGCATAAAGGTGTGCTTCGATCTTAAATTTCAGATACAAAAAGTACGTAAAATTAAATATTTTAATTTAAAAAAAGGCATGCGCTATATTGCAAAGTTCTTCACAGCTGCTAGAAAATTAAAATATTTTCAATTTTGCAGTTGGCAATTCTAAAATTTAATCCCGGTCATTAACGGAGTTGGTTAATCAACTCGGCCGTTTCAATGACAAAAAAGATCATGTGATCAAGATTGGCGAATGTGAAGCATCAATTTCGACACGCAATCCTTCTTGTCATTGAAACAACTAGTTTGAGTATCTCATGAAAATGTGAAAAAAATGTCAATCCATGTGGAAGCACCTTTAACTTTAAGGTACTTTTTCATGCTGATAAAAAGCGAAGAGTATCAACATGAAAAGGAACCTCAAAACGACTCTCATTAAAATTGACGCTTGATATTCGTTAATTTTGACCATGTGACATTCATATGTACATACATACATGATTGGACAAAATCTCCGATTGTAAAAATTACTATTTTAAATCGTTTGTATTTCATATGAAGAGTTTTAAAGTGCAATTAAAAGGGTTTGTGAGTCATTCTATTAATTATGATTAATGAATCTTTTTTGGACCAGGTACTTGACCAAAATAATCAGCCAGATCTAAATTCAACAATGGCTGCGTTCAGCAGATTCAGCAGTTTTGCAACCGTTTTATGATTCGTCACGCTGATTGGATTATACTTTTAGATTTAAAGGAATAGTCCTATCTTAGCGAAGAATCACAAAATGGTTACAAAACTGTTGAGTCTGCTAAACGCAGCCAATGTTTGCACATAGAATCTTTGTATTTGGTATAAAGAGTTATGAGGTACCATTAAAAACATTTGTGAGTTTTCCAGACACTTTTAATTAAATATTTAAATGTCATATATTTGACCGAAATATGGATTCAATCGCTGCGGTCATGAAAGTTCCATTAGACACGATCGTTAGTTTAGTATTTCGGTATTTCTGGTTCTTTTCCGATCGTACCATTCAAATCAAAATTGCTCCGTTCAGCAGGAAAAGTAATTGGTTGCGTTCAGCAGAAAAAGCAGCTTTGCTACTGTTGTAAAATTCTTCAATATGATTGGTCTTGCCCTTAGTTTCTCATTAGATCTAAATGTATAAACCAATCATATTCAAGAATTTTACAAGTTGCAAAGCTGCTTTCTTTGCTGAACGCAGCCATTGTTGAGGTTAGAAAATCTGTCATGGGCCTTCTACGGTAAGCCGCACGTCAGAACGTTAGAAGTCTTAGGCCGGTATTCATCGTCAGATCTTATATTCAAGACCGTCTTAAGTACGGTCTTAAGAAGTCATGAACCAATCAGAGGGCTGCATTAGCGTCTTAAGGCATGATGAGGCGTCGTCTACAATACACGGAGTAAAAAGTAAGAG
>NW_017297438.1:328651-340478 GCF_001594075.2 Trachymyrmex cornetzi
CGACTGTGATTGGTCAATTTCTTACTCTTACTTCTTACTCCGTGTATTGTAGACGGGCCTTTACTTAAGACGATCTTGAAATAAGAATCGACTATGAATACCGGCCTTAACCAGTCTTAACCAAGTCGTTCAAGTTGGCTATTGGCCAACTTCACCGATTATGATTTAAGATCGCTTAGAACTTCTGACTTATTGCAGAAGGGCTATCATGTAGACAGTGGCTTAGTTTCCACCAGGGTTTAAACCGGATCAAAATGTAAGAACCAACCAATTACAGTCGAGTATTCCCCTGTCGTTCGACTGTAACAGGGGAATACTAGACTGTAGTTGGTTGGTTTTTACATTCCGATCCGGTTTAAACTCTCGGTGGAAATAGAGTCCTAGATTTATCAGAGAGGCGCAACCGATGTTATGCATTCTGATTCGCTGTTGCAATCTAACCAATTGCATGACTTGGCAGCCATTTATAGTACTAGTGACATATTTCTATTTCATTTTATCCTATACATT
This sequence comes from Trachymyrmex cornetzi, assembly GCF_001594075.2. Lineage (NCBI taxonomy): Eukaryota > Metazoa > Arthropoda > Insecta > Hymenoptera > Formicidae > Trachymyrmex > Trachymyrmex cornetzi. Next base: position 329,162 of record NW_017297438.1, read on the forward strand.
CTATCTCACATTATCCTACACATCTTATCTTGTTGACATAGTTTAAAGGCAGTTTCATAGCATGTGAAGGCCATGTTTAGTACTCTTTTTAGCACCTTTGTCATACTGACTTAAGCCGGTTGCACCTTTTTGATAAATCTAGGACTCTAGGTGGAAACTAAGCCAGTGGAGTATATAGAGTGCTTATTGGCGTAGTCCTCCACTGTCTACATGACAAATTTTTTAACAATTACTCAACAACGGGTGGCATCCAGTTGGACACGGCTCAATTGGACACGAGCCATTCACAACGCTTGAGACTACAAAGCTCCTAAGCACCGGTCGCTGTGATTGGTGGTGTCCAATCGAGCCGTGGTCAATCGGGATCACCCCGAATAAGCATAATTGGTTCTTACCTTTGGATCCAACCAATCATGTTTAATTGTTTGGCAAGTAGATCTAGCCCGCTTTGTCAACTTGAACGCGCCCAATGTTAAAAGGTAAATTTTCACGAAATGCTCTAACCGGCTGTTTCAGCATTAAAAAGGACCACGTGACCAAAATGGACGCTTGATATTCGTCAATTTTGACCACGTGATGCTTTTTGTCGCTGAAACAGCCGGTTTGAACAGCTTGTGAAAATTTACTTAAATAAAGATGAAATCTTATAATAAACATTTTATTCACCTCACTCTTGCTTCTATATACCGATACATCCATGCATGTTTGACGGTTCTACATATTAACTAGTCTGTGCTTTTTAACAGCCCAAGGGAAATGGCAGCACTTGCCGGATTGGTTATTTTTTCACGTCGCATTGTCGCGCACGCGCATCGAGAAATTGCGACCTTTATAGAAGTTGTAGACGATTTCGCAGGTGGCTCGCTCGCTGCTTTGGCTGAGTCGAATAGTCGCAGTTGGACTGCAGTCAGACGGTCGAAGGTATATCGTATGTTTTTTGCGTGTCCATTCGACTTGGCGGTTGTGTCGTCGTTGACGATAATCTCATCGGTATTTTGCGGAATCGTTAAACAGTGACTTTCTCGGGCTCGAATTTTTATTCGTGTTGATAGCTGCGTGTTTGCGGTATCAATATCGTCTAAAATATCGTTGAACGGGAAGTGCGGAACAAGAGTTATCGCCGGTGGCTCGGGAATCTTCCTGGTGCTTGGCGGCCGCGAGAGACCTCGTCCCGGATTCCCCGGCGGCGACGCTCGCGAGCCCCGGGCGTCGGTTACTCCGGTGCACGCCAGGCGAACACACCGACCGATCAGCTGCGATCCTGCGATCGGCGATCGGCGATTGACGACCGATTGGCGAGTACCCGGCCCGGCAAATATTGTTGCGACGCGGCGCGTCACGACGCGTCACGTCGCGACACAGCGTGACGCGTCTCTTGGCGTGGGTCCGACTCCAGTCAACGCATACGGAGGTATACCCTGCGTATATACGGTATATATACGCCATCCCTGAACTGAAAGGGCCGACGAGACCGCGAGGGGAGAAGTAGGGGAGCTCGCGGCTCGATTAGCCTCGGTTTGCGCGGAGGAGAATTATGAGCAAGCGACGTTTCCTACCGTGCGTCCGTTGTCGTTGTCGTCATTGTTATCACTGTCATCGTCATCGTGGTTATCGTCCTGCGATCGCCGGCTGTTCCACCGCGATCCAAGACTTTTGACACGAGTGCATCAACCGCGCGAACCACCGTCGTCGTCGGAGACGACGCTAAACCGCGCAGCTGAACGATCGCGATCGTGAGGACTATTTTCGAACCGGAGCAGAAAATGAACGGCTTTAGCACCGGTGAGGAGGATTCGCGGGGCGCGGCGGATCAGATCTGCTGCCTCGTCGACGAGACTGAACGATGCTCCCGTCCGGCCGGCAACGCGTCTTACAGCAAACGTATACAAAAGACGGTCACTCAGCGGCGGCTGAAACTCAACTTGGATCACCTGGTAAGCATAACATGGCAAACGCGCACGTCCGCCAATTGCCGCGAACGCCGATTCTCTCTCTCTCAGAACCACTCGGAAGTCTCGAGGAAACGTGGAACTCCAACAATGACTTTCCACAAGTTTTGTAAAAAGAGAAAATTACATAAAATATACGCGCTCTATTAGGTATATTATTTTAGGAAATGTTATTAGGAGAATTTCACTGGCGGCTGATGCTAATTCAAAAAATTTTTTTTAACTAAAAAATCTTCGATTTTTAAGAGATTTTTTACTGTCGGAAATTAGAGGTTTTTATGGAATTTTATCGTGCTAAGGGATTTTTGGAAATTTTACTTATTTTTATTTCCTTCTGAAAACATTGTTTTTTTTTATTATATTTTACTTAATAATATAAAACATTGACAATCGGTTAGCAATAAGTGTGTATATATTCACGTACTTTCTTTCAGAGTTGGGCATATATTTGAAATACTTTTATTTAGAACACACTATTTGTAATACAAGCATATTTTGTATTTTTTATTTTAGCGCATCACATAAAAATATTACGTATTTTGTATTTAAAATCGAAAGATTGAAAGTTTTTTGTATCTTGTAATTTAAATAATAAGGTTGATTATCAATGTTAGTATTTGAAATACAAATTACAAAATACTTTCATAATCTTTTGTTATTAATACTAAAATATAAAATACAAAATATTTTTATATGCTCCCATGAAATACAAAATACAAAATATTTTCATGTACTCTGAACAAACACAAAATACAAAATATAATTGTCTTACCAATACTGTTTTTCAAATAAAAGTATTTCGAATACATGCCCATCTCTGCTTTCTTTGTGTTCATGAATTTTTATAAAAACAATCAATGACAGTAAAACAAAACAAAACACTTAGCAGAAGAGATAGCTATATTAATATTATTGTAAAAATTTCGTACACTATCTTATAGGTTTCGTGACTCGAATTGTAGGAAATAATAGATATGATTTCGTGAAATTGCTATCTTCTGCTAATTTACAATATACAATTTGCATTACTTGCACTTCAATTTATTTTAAAGCTCATTTGGAAAATGTTCTTTCTTATCTTACCTGGAATTATGAACAAAAACACCTGGAAAATCCGGAAATTCTTAAGAGTATTTTTTTAAGATTTCTGTAAATACCTGTAGCTGCAATTGATACGTGATTAAGATAATTCGATTATTGACATTTATTTAATTATGATTGTATTTAGTATTGATAGAAAAATATAACGGGGAGATAAATGAATAAGAGCCGATTGTTTTATTTTCAGATAAATTGTGTGATAATTTATCTAATGGATAAATAAAAGACTAAAAGAGTAAGAGTACGAGAGAGTAAGAGAGTGAGCTAAAGTTTATTGAAAGATGGAACAACCCAGCCTAAATAAATTATTTGTTGCAATAAAATTTATATAAGTGAACATTAATGCCTTCCGAAACTAAATAATAAATAATTTAAAAGATGGAGACTGTTAGGAGACGAGCGTAGAAAATGATCGCGGATTATTCAGTTGACAAAATTATATTCATCAAAAATATTATTAAAAATATATTTTTAATAATTACCTTTATATTATTATTATATACGTTGCTTATTTTTCCTTATTATTTTAAATATAATTTAATTTCGTGTCTTTTTTTTGTTTTTACAAAAAATAGTGCACTTGGCGCGAAAGACATCAGAGAATCGACACTAAATATTTTGAATTTCCAAAAAATTCTTTTATAGATCGCGACGTACTTTTGTAAAATAATTACTTTGATATAGTATTATATACGCGATAAGATATCACTTTATTCGAAATTTTTCGTTTGCGACGAATTGACATTTGATGAAGTAAATTTCAGAACGACACAACTTCCGGTGCAAGATATCGATGCAAATTTTGCATTTGTGTATGATAATTATTGCTATTCTGTTATATTCTTTCTTTATGTATTATGTACAGGCACGACACATATACATCTGTGATTATCATAAGCAAGTGATCCAGTGCGCAAGAACCAAACAGCAGCAGCAGCGAAGGCGCAAGGATTCCGAAGAAGACTCGGGTGAAACTGACAACGACGTCCCAGAAGTTGATCTCTTCCAACTGCAAGTCGGTACTCTGAGGCGGTACAAAAGGCACTACAAGGTTTCTACCCGACCAGGTCTTAACAAGGCTCAGTTAGCAGATGTAAGTATAGTAAAATTATTTTCTATCTAGCACGTGCAATAAATATAACAAGTTATTAAATATGTGTATATACTTATATATATATTTATGTATTCAAATTATATAATTATAATCGTTATATAAATTAAATTATTTGTAAAAAGCATATATAAAATATATGTATTTTAGGATGTTTCAAGATATATAAAAACAAATAGATAAAATGGAAAAAATAGATAAATGAAAGTTCGTATTCACACCTCACTTTTAGCGATAAATGCATCATGCATTTAGCATATGGTTTACATTACATCTGAAATATGCGCACACTTATCGATAAAAATAAGGTGTAAATATGAACCAAATAGTTTTTCTTCAGATCTTTTCCAAATGACTGTTAAATAAATAATAATAAATAGGTTTATATCATTTATTATTACTTTCAAAAACAAGAAAACAAAACATACAGTGAAAATATGATAGAAAATGATAATAATTACCCTTCTGAAAAAACGCAATATGTTTGTTCCTAGATATGTTCTTTGTATCCGAATTAGTTGCCGATTCTCGGAAAATATTCCATATGAAGTATTAGGAAATCTATATACGTATAATATATGCTAGTAAATATATTTTCATAAATATTTATATGCGATATTTCTTGAGAGTACAGTCCCTAGTGTCGTATTTAAAATAGATATATATTTGAAGTTCGCGAAAGTGCTGTTTAAACACACCCGCTTATATCCATAACATGGATCATGGATCAATTCAGGACAAAGAACAGGTCTATTAATTCAAGGGCAAGGGAAGGGTATTGGAAGGGAGAAGCTCCGCCTTGTACCGCCTCCGATAAATGTTTCGTCTGCACCTAAACCCAATTCTTGGTTCTCCTATGAATTCGTTTTGCATTCGAATTCAACAATGCCATTCGAATTTTGAGTATAAATGAAAGATTCAGTCTTTTCAGCTAAACTTCTTGCGTATAGGGGGGGGGGGATTACCTTTTCCTTCTTTTATATTGGAGAGAAAAAAGAAAAAAGATAAAGATGCAAGAAATTCGGCTACAAAGAATAGGCCTAAAATGAAGAATTCCTATATTATTTTTCTATTACATTTTCACTGTATGATGCTTTATTATTTAATAACTTTGATACTAATGAGTAAAAACAGTTACTTCTTGACATTATCATGACAATTTAAAAAAATAATGTATCATAAAATTCTTATTGCAGACTCTCATGAAGCATTTCAAGACCATCCCCGTCGTGGAGAAGGAAGCTCTAAGCTTTTTCATATATACAGTTAAGACCAATGCGAATAAGTTAGACCAAAAGAACGGTTTAAGTAGCAGTGACACGACGTAACATTATGTGGCAAAATTTTTCGTGTAATATTAGTTATGTGATAAGTGTGTAATATCAATTTTTACTTGTTAATATGTATATGTATTTTATAAGATGTCCATTCGAAAAAGATATATATATATATAATAAAAAATAGATGTATATATAATATATAAAAATATAATATATAACATGCATATGTATATATGTGCTATGCCGTGCAGTCTAACATATATATACATATGTCAGTATCAAAATTTTGTTGTTATTTTACTTGCATTTCATTGCACTTCTCGTACATGTAGAAGCTGGCACGATGTAAAAATGTACAAAATGCGTGCTCGCGATTCCGTTTTAGAAATCGTGGGTGACGATATAATTTGGAAAAAGATAAGTGCGCAGTTTATTATTACGATCAGAAATAAACTTCTGTGAAATCAATGCATTTTTATCTATTTTACCTTTATTGAAAAAAAAAGAAAATACATAGAATATATGTTCCGTCGTTTCGGGAGCTTGATATAATTCCCTGATATATTTATATATCTATGCTTAAAGTATGAATATGTGTAGCGTCGGATAAAGACATGTATAAAGACCTCGGTTTTTTTTTGTTTTTTCTTTTTTACTTTCTATTGTACCTTCAACATGCTTATTAGCAATCACTATTATCGTTATTAACTCGCTTCTTCGATCGATTGAGCCTCTTGATAAGGATTTTCAATCTATCCTTCTATTTTGCCTATGAAGATGAAATAATTTGTGCGGATGTAAATTTAAAAACTCGTTAAAAACATTCACAGTGGGTAAAGAAATGTATGAACGTAGATTCGTCTTGAAATATAAAAAAAATATTAGCAAGTGTTGGTTTTTATTCAATAACTAAACGAAAAATAATAGGTACTTAGTTAAATATCTGTCAAAATACAGATGTATCAAATAATAAAAAATAATGAGAAACAAAAATTGTCTAGTGAACGAAATATTTGAACAACGAGATAGACAAAAGCTTTTGAACGTTTTATCTATTTATGTTTTGATTTGATAGGTTTTTCTGAATTGTTTGAAGAGTTTATGTTTCCTCAAATGATTCTTTTTTACAAAGATATTTTATTAAAAATTGTCCGTTTTCAACAAACTTCAAATTTAACAAATATAAAAAATTTTTAATTCTCTATTATAATTATTATGACAATTATTATGGTGCTGCAATAACTATGTTAAGAATACTAGGTATTGCTATATAACCATCCTCCAATTTTGTCCTAACAATGCATTTAATATTCCTATGCTTTGTATTATGTACTTTTTTCTAAAGCAATAAGTATCATCGACGTTCAATTTTTAAACAATCAATCAGTTTTGCAATACATACTTTTTCTTGCCCACTGCATCATCAAAATCATATTTCCGTTGATAAAATCAATTATTACGAGGTAGCGAGATTATCCTTAACAATCTTCTGCGATAAATTTGTCGCATGTTGCACATAGTTCCGTCTTAATTATCCAAATTAGCTTGCTTTTTCTTAATTGTTCCGGTTCATTAATTTCTTTCATTCACACGATTTCTTATGTCTCGGCGAAGCGATCTACTGTAACTCTACAATGCAATATAGGTGCATGGTGCATTATGTACGTTTCTTTTTTATTCGCGAACGTTATCGCTATCATTGCTTAATATTAATGCATTGTAATAGCATAGCAATTACCATTACTCGAATTATTATTATTCTTCTATCCTTAAAACGCATATAGTAAGAACCTGATTATTCGAACGCTCGATCGATCAAATGAATAGATTACATGAATAGTATAAGGAACGCTCAAATAATCATAAGCATGATGAAATAGATTTGGACAATGAAGATTCTATTGTGCTTATTACACATAGTTGATATATATATGCATGTATATATAACATATATCTTATATATAACTATATGTAAGATATAACTGTATATAAGATATATATCATATAATGCACATGTTAGTTATGTATATAATATAGCATTTTTGCATATGCGATATAGAAATTCATTACAAAATGGAACTCTTCTTTTTTCGAATTTGGCTTTTTTAGCATTCTAAGTATATAACCAAATTTCTGAGAGACAATTTCTTTCTTTTCCGGACAATATCAACAGTATACATAATATATACAACGATAATTCTAGGTTAGTAGTAAAACTCGCTTGTCTGTTGCAAGTTTGAACTCCATCTGCAGTTCTTGAATTAGAATAAAGTTGTCATCCTTGTCTGTCCCATGGATCCATATTATAATTTATACGGTTCCAACTTCCTCCGGGTCATAATTTTTGACTCTCTTGTTGTATGCGATGATTTCCTACATTAAAAATCGTTTCATTAAATTTGTGAATGTCAAGATAATCAATTACCATACATTAATGCAAATCAACAGAATATATTAAAATCGAATGTCTTTAATATGTATTTCGGTATAAACATACTCTTTCATATCGAGCTCTGTCTTCCTCCGCGATGGCCATATATTTGGATTTTGTCTGCAAATCCGTACTCATCCACAATTTTCCTAATTCCTTTGCGATGTCACCTACTCCCATTTCAGGGTGCAATTCTCTCATCTTGCCACGTAGTTCTTGGCAGAAGTAGAAAAATGCAGATCTATAACATATCAAATCACTATAAATATTATAACAAAACTTCAACACTTAGATATTGTTTTGTATCGACAAATTCTGTCTGGATTTGCAAAAATCTTCATTGATAAAATCATAGCAAAACGAAAAAGCGAAAGTTAATATTATTAACGCATCTTTGAGATATAATTCTTTGAAATATGTTTCTGTCTAAATATTATTCATTTTCAATTTAACGTACAATGCCCGTTTTGGTGCATCCTTGTCTCTATATCTCTTTGTTCCTCTGCGTGTTGGTCTCTCTGGCTCCTCATGCCCAGTGTAGTGTCTATCATAATAATACATTTTCTTGTTGTTGCAATGTGCATTACCGTCTTCAAGATGTACGACCTGTGAAATAGAATAGTATTATCATTAATTAAGTATAGTATATATAAATAAGTATTAACTCTCATAATATAATTAGAAGACATCATGAGGAACTTTATAATAAATTTTTCATTTATTTAATTAAATAGATCTAATTCAAATAACAATTTATCCCCTTTTTCTCTGATTATTTAAATTGTATTTTCTATATGGTTTAACTTTGAGTCATTATAAACTCAAGTATTTTTAAGGCATTGCATTAGTTGTCTCACCTCGTTCTTCACCGGTATTGTGATATAATTTTTAGAGTTATTAGTCCACTTTGTTTGATTAGTGGAAACATTGGACACGTTATTGGGTTTCATCACACCTTCTGCACCACACTCTACAAAGAAAATACATGAGTTATGGCACAGCCAAGACGAATTTACATAATAATACTTATTCCGACTACATACCTGGTACCATATTAGCCTGACCGACAATCATAGTCTCCCTCATTCCAGAGTTCAAGGAATTGTCGCCGGTCTTTGTAAGATATACGTTCTTTCTATCTGATGATTCCATGACTGTTTTGCTTTTGCACGATTCAAGGACTGTGGCGCAACTTATTATTTACCTGTCCACAATGATAACATTAAATTATTCTTTTCAAAATAATATTAAACCAATTCGAAGCAAAATTCATAGAAAAATCTGGAACAAAAATCCAATTTTTCTCTCGTCCGCTAATTTAAACTTCCTTTATATATTTAATTGTTAATCTACTATTTGTTATTATTACTGAGCGCTCAAACCAACGTTTGTTCGTTTTAATTGTTAATTATATAGCTATCGCGGTTCTAAATTTTTTGTGGGGGGAAAAGTGACGATCAGCCGAAGCTGAATTCTCAGCTGCGATCTCTCACGATCTTCCTCTTTTTCTCCGTCTGTCCGTCCGTATCTCTGAGAAGACACTTATTTCAAATAACGACAAAACACAAGTACGGTCAAGGGGAACAGATTGTTGATAAATTCCGTCCTTTCCCTCAAGAACGCCCAGGGACCGCGAGAATCCCCACGACTATGGATACGAGTCTCTCGTGGGACAGAGCTCTGAAGACTGATCGACTTCACTTTTTTTAAAGCGTCATCATTTTAAAGCGCGCTATCAGTTTACGACTCCATCCATTTCTTCCAACTTTTACCTTGCGGAGTCGATTGATCTGTCTCCGCCGAGAGGCTCGCGTAGCCGAAGCGTCGAAGCACTCGGCGTCGTACGGTCGTACGATAATCACTTATATCAGGCGTCGCGAACGCAGACACGCAACACGAGCGGAAGCGGGAGGAAGAGGAAGAGGAGGGGGGGAGGCAGCGGCGGCGGCGGCGGCCAGCGGGTTCGCCGTTCGCGATCGCGAAAGAAACAAGAAGATCGGTGGGTAGGAACGTGAGGGGGGGGAGAGGGGGGCGAGGCGGCGGCTATCGGGCTCGATTTCACGGATAACGGAGGCTATCGCACCTCGGGACGTACGAGCATTGTATCATCAGATATCACGGAGGCGATCGTGTCCGAGAAAGAGCGAGATGCATCGTTCGACGGAGAGAGACGGAGGGAACAAGAACGAGAGAGAAAGAGAAGGAAAAAAAAGAACAGCCGGACCCGAACGAATCGAATATGGTAGTTGCCGTGGCGTGGCGTATTTATATTGTTACGGGACCGTGCACGATGTCCGCACACGGAAACGCGGCGATTTTCCCTTTTTCTTTTCTTTTTTTTCTCTTTTACCTAGGGGTTCGCTCATACGCGCGGCTGTCGCATTTTTCGCAATTACGATGATCTGTGACAGTGATTCGGCGAGGTGCCCGTTACCGCACCTTTACGTCTCGATAATCGTCAACCGCCGTGTGAACTGTGAATAACCGACGCGTTTATGCACCTGCGTGTACTGAAAAACTGATACTGATACTGATATTCCTGATATATCTACGCCTGCGACTATGCGATGCTGCGATCGCGATACAGCGAGGCCGAACCGGATTGGTTAGATGATTTCTGGAAGAATCAGGATGGTCTCTCGCATATTCTAGTGATGTTGTGGTTACGTTGCTGAAATTCCTAAGAGTCAGGCTTTCCTATTGGATGTCAAGTTGACTTCTTGTCCGCCGGCTTTACATATTTTTACTTTGATTGTTTCGATTTTCTTTCTACTTACGTGTCTCCGTTGCACATGCGCGAGAAAATTAATATTATAAGGCCTGTTCTTTTTGGCTGAACCGGTTTTGCACCGGTTCATCTGTTTTCCTCTTCTTTCCTCCTGAAGAGAAAAGGAAGAAAGATGAACTGGTGCAAAAGTTCGGCCAAAAAGAACAGGGTACCTATCATGAAATATGTCGGAATGGATTCCGATCGGAATTATTCCGTTTTCCCTAGAAAACACAATAGAAATCTAGGGAATAATTGAATAATTCCGATCGGAATCGATTCCGACTTGTTCTGTGATAGGTACCCTGTAGCATTTCCCTAGACTTTCGTATAAGTTGCTTTTCAAGAATAGAGCCCCTGATTCTTCCGGAAATCGTCTAGCCAATTCGGTTCGGCCTCGCTCCCTCGCTGTATTGCTGGATTCACACTATCCGATTTTCGTCGTACGATGCTCTTCAACTAATCAGAAAACAGAATTCCGATGATACGAAGCAAAATCCATCCGAATCCTGTTTTCTGATTGGTTGCAGAGTGTCGTACGACGAAAATCAGATGCAGTGTGAATCCAGCATATCGCGATCGCAGCATTGCAGGCGTAGATGTATCAGGAATATCCTTTGACTATATACCTCTGGACTGCTAACGGCAGCCATTACTGGAATCCAAGATCTCAGAGCC
>NW_017297438.1:341005-342031 GCF_001594075.2 Trachymyrmex cornetzi
TTAGGGTGCGTTCCGTTTCTCGCATGATGCGCATAATGCATCGTTTATCCTTGTTGTTCACCAAATGTTAAACAAGGTCAATGGATGCATCATGCACATCATGCGCGATACGGAACGCACCTATAGTCAAAGGGAATATCGGTATATTCACGATTACTTTTTGTTTTACTTGAGCAATTTTAAAAATTACGCAGTTGACTTTTTTAGTATCTAAAGTGATGGAAATGGACACGTTAATCTGCAACAAATGCTTCACTCTGCTTTATAGAGAGAGGCAAACATCCGTACTACATTACACAGTGCGGTCACATCTCTTGCCAGACTTGTCTGCAGCAATGTAAATTTTAAGAAATATTTCACATTATTATGTATAACTTTCCACATTTTTTTTCTATTCACCTTCGATTCACGACTTTACAATCGAGAAACAGTGTCCGCAATGTCAACGTGTCGGCACTATTTCGTTAGCGTTAGAAGAACCGTTGATACCGAAGTTGACACCGTTCTTGTACACTTCTGTTACCGAGACTATGGAAATGTTGTTGAAGGTGGACTCATTCCGCAATAATCAATTAAAAATATTGATGCAGAGCTTCGAGGAACTTGTACATATAATCAGAGTCTCCTATTCTTATCACTTAGTCTCTTCTAGTTTTAATTTCTTATTATTTCCATACAGCACAGAAGCTTGCAGTAACATTGCTGCAATATTTACAACGTTATTGCAATATTACTGAAACGTTGAAATATTGCTGGAATGATCTGTGCCGTATTATTTTTACATTTCGTCTTTTACTATCCTTACGTTTCTGTTATTTCTTTCTTTCTATTTTTCTTTAAATTCCGACGGTCACTTTTTGCGGCAATCATCAGTTTAAAAATAACAAATGCAGCGCTTCCGACCTTGTATATAAAATCGGAACCTACCTTTCCTATTTTCTTACTTTTGATTTTTCCTAGTCTTAATTTTTTGTGATTTAATTTTATTGTTATATTTCGTCTTTCTTACGTATATTATTTTTTTTT
>NW_017297438.1:343167-383283 GCF_001594075.2 Trachymyrmex cornetzi
AAGTAAACACTGTTGAATTAATACTTTATTCCATGTGTGGCACATTAAAATAATGAAATGTTTTATTCACATTCCCTTTTTTTCTATAAAATAATATCTGCTGATGTCTACAGATAGTATCGATTAAAACGGAAGACAGCATTTTGCAAGAAGTATCAGAACATATCAAAGGCACTACAAAATCAAATAATCAGCTTAGAATACAAGATGATGAAACAAATGCCGAAGGGAATATCGAAGTTAATAGCAAAGAAAATCATAAGACAGAGTTGCAAAAGCAGGTCGAGATTGGAGAAATTACTCCATTTGAAGCAGTATTTAAACAGTCAGCTTTTCAGCATAAAGAAGGGTATGATATAAAATGTTCATTTTCTTTTACTTGCAATTTAAGTTAAATTTTGAATGTAACAATTGACAAACCTAGTGTTCAAATAATTCAAATTTTCACAATTAAATTTAATGATTATTTTACCATTATTTTAGGAGTGCCAATAAAAGTTCTCAATTGTTTGATCTTGAGAAGTACTTCAAACAACAAGCTGCTCTTGCTGAACAAAAGAGAAAATTAAAGACTGTATCTAAGACACCTGACAAAGACACGGTACCAATCAAAAAAACAAAATTACTTGATACTGATACAAGAACGAATAAAAAATGTCAAAAATCTAAACACGAGAACGACAAAGATAACACTGTGCAAAGTGTAGACAAGACAGACTCCAATGAAGCAAATGAGATTGTTGACAATAGTTCAGGAAGCGAATATATTCCCAGTGATAATGAAGTGGATTTCGGTAATATTAATATTCCATCTGTTTATATACACTCAAAAGAGATACGCTAAACAATCTTTTTTAGATACGGAAGCTAAAACATCATCTAGAAAAAGAAAAACTTCAGTCAAATCCAGCTGCATCCGCACAAAAAAAAGTACATATCGTTATACAATTGATGAATTATTTTATCCTTTTGCTGTTATTATTACTATTTTATTATTAATTATTTTGATCTTGTTATTTTTTAAATTTATCCAGCTCGAGATGATGGAGATAATCAACTATTCAAGCAAAGAGTAGAAACAAATACTTATCCCAAAGATGAAGCAATGCACAAAATTGATACTCTCTTTAAAATGCCACAATGTATTTGGGAAAAATTATACAGGTAGATATGCGTTTTTGCCGAGTTTTACAATTTTTTAATATATAATCATAAATATGATTTAAATATAAATAATAGTTTTTTTTACAATGAAATATAAATATTTATATAACGTTTAGAACAATTAAAGAAAAGATTTAAATTTAATATTCAGACCTTTCTTCTCTACCAATTACTTCGACATGAATTAATTTTTTGTGTTAGAATTCAATATTTAGTGTCATATTTAAATTAATATGATTATATATATATACATATATATAATATATGTAACTTTAACTTTAAATTTTTTGTAACTAGATATCAAAAAGTCGCAGTTAAGTGGCTCTGGGAATTACATAGCCGTAAATTAGGCGGTCTGTTGGGTGACGAAATGGGATTAGGAAAAACTGTGGAGATTATTGCATTTCTCGCGGGTTTGGATTGTAGTGAATTGCTCTCTTACCACGGAAGGTACTGTACGTTTTTGTACTTCTTAATTAATATAGAATTTACATGTATACGAAATATCTACAGAATATTTTTTTTTTAAACACGTGTACTTATATATATTGTTTTATTTCTTATTTGTTATATTTATGTTATAAATGTATTGATGCATTAAAAAAAAAATTGCTCACAATTAACAGATACAGAGGATTAGGCCCGACTATAGTTGTGTGTCCTGCTACTTTAATGGAGCAATGGGTGAAGCATTTTCACGAATGGTGGCCTTTCTTCAGAGTCGTTGTGCTTCACCATTCTGGTGGCTACATTGGTAAGTAAATAGTTTATATATGTTCCTTAAGATAAACATAAATGATATTCACAAAATTCGCAATATTTTCATTCAGGTGATCCAGAAAGTTTGATAGAATCTCTACAAACTGGCGGAATACTTATTACTTCTTACAACGGAGTGCTCAAACACAAAGATTTGCTTGTGTCTAGTCAATGGCATTATATTATTCTGGACGAAGGCCATAATATTCGCAACCCACAAGCAAAGGTAATTACTTATTAAAAATTGGATAGAATTACTTCATTTACATTTGTATATTACTATAAATTTTCTTATTTAATAAACTTTGTAATTGACATGATAAATGTCTATTACAAAATACTTCCTAATATTATCTCTCATATTAATTAAATTATATTATTTTATAGATAAGCCGAGCGGTGAAGCGATTCTCCACTCCGCATCGATTGCTGTTAACTGGTAGTCCAATGCAGAATTCTCTGAAGGAATTGTGGTCCTTGTTTGATTTCATTTTACCTGGCAAATTGGGTACGCTACCTGTATTTCTAGAACATTGCGCGATGCCCATAACACGCGGTGGTTACGCAAATGCCACGCCGTTACAGAAAGCAACGGCTCTCCAAGTAGCCACTATGCTGAAAAACACTATTACACCATATATGCTTCGAAGAACAAAGACTGATGTGAAGCATCATCTCACTCTACCGGAGAAAAACGAACAGGTTTATCTTGTTTTTTTACAATAGACATGCCCCTGTTGCAGACAATTATTGTTCCATTTTTAGCTTTTTTCACAGAAAACAAAGAAATATTGATCTTTTCCATTTTTATCGGATTAATCTGTTTTTTTCTTCAGGTATTATTTTGCAGCTTAACAGATGAGCAAAAGAAATTGTATAAAAAATATTTATGCTCCGATGATGTTTCTTTTGTTCTTCACGGGAGAAATTATTGTGGTAGCGGAAGATACAGAGCGAGATTTTTCATTGCTTTGTCAGCATTGAGAAAAATATGTAATCATCCGGATCTGTTTTTGTACACCAGAGAACAAGTAAGACATAACTAATATATAATAACACTTTATTTATAAGATTATAAATCTTGGTTTTTTTTTAAGGATTCCGATGAAGATATCGATTTGTCCGACGAACAAATAGAGAAGTTCGGATATTATAAACGTGCTGGAAAAATGATAGTTGTTCGATCTCTTCTAAAAATCTGGCAGAAACAAGGTCATAGAGTGCTACTTTTTACTCAGGGAAGACAGGTAAATATAATCCTTTTTTGAATATATAGGATATATGTTCAAAAAGTTTTATGTTTAAATAAATTTTTTATATTTGTCCAATTTTCAAAAATATCAATATTATGGAATACTTTTTATATTTATAAATAAATATTACATAATATTTTAAATTTTTTTTACAAAAATACTCAGTTTTGTGTTTTTCGAATTATTCAAATTACTTATTAGAATTATTATATTAGACATGTTATTATATAATTGATTAGCCAAATAAACTATTTTCCATATTTATTTTTCTTTGTACACAGATGATGCACATTTTGGAGTCTCTTTTGATACGTGAAAAGTATACTTATTTGAGAATGGATGGAACAACAGCAATGTCTCAACGGCAGCAAACGATTCAAAAATTTAACAATGTACATGTTAATTATTTGAAAAAGTATGGCAAGAATAACCTCCTTGAAAAATTAATTCTTCCTTTCCATAGGACTCGTCATATTTTGTCTTCTTATTGACAACGCGCGTAGGAGGCCTGGGAATAAACCTGACCGGTGCGAATCGAGTGGTTATTTACGATCCCGATTGGAATCCAGCTACAGACGCTCAAGCGAGAGAACGCGCATGGAGAATAGGCCAGAATAAGCAAGTCACTGTCTATAGATTAATTACTGCTGGCACGATTGAGGAAAAGGTTCGTAACATCAAGATTATAAAGTTTCACCAATTTTAATGGTAAAAAAGATATATGAATAACGATACGTTTGTAAGATTTAGTAAAATAGTTTAGTAACATTTTTTAGTAACAGGAACTTGCTTCTCTCTTTTCAGATGTACCACAGACAGATCTTCAAGTTACTACTTTCGAATAAGGTTCTTGATGAGCCACATCAACGTCAACTATTTAAACCGACGGATCTGGTGGAGTTATTTAATCTAAATGAGCCAATAGCCGATGAGTTTTCCGAATCGGATCGTTTATTTAGAGAATCTAAATTGACACCCAGTAGCTTTTCTCTCAGTAAGATCGAGCAGATGAAAAAGTTAGCGTCGATTCTCAGTAAGAAAATAAGTGCTAGTGTAAAATCGATGCGCGATGAAAATGAAGATGCAAATAATAGCACTTATAAAGAAAAATGTGATGAACAAAATGATAATTCAAGACGCATCGATGCTCTTGCCACAAAAAATGATGTGTTTGTGGATCAAAACTTATCTTCCGATCAAAATAATACACAAAAGTCTCCGAGCAAATGTAATGAAGATTTTGATATGAATTCTGATGCAAATATTGAAAGAAATAGTAATATAGAAAATGCAAATACATTTAAGGACAATTGTGAACAGAACGTAATTCCAGTGAGCTCTCTAGATAATAATTCAGTGAAGAAGAATAAATTTGTTTTAAGTGACGATAAAGTCACGTCATCGTCTACTCGTAAACAAAAAAAACACAAAAAAAAGCCGAACAATACAAATGTTTCTGCGATGTTTGAGGGAGAACGTGTTTCTTGTCTAATCGGTCGTCGTCTGGGACGTTCTACTGAAAAAGAAGAGTCAGTTTCAACCGCAGATGACGACTATGTGTTAAGGAAGCTATTCGCCAAATCAAGTAAATCGATACATGTTTCACATTTAACATAACATATATTTAATTTTTATGTCTTTAACTTACACAGTATTTAATTCGATATATTTATATACATCCAAATATTAATTATTTATTCATAAAAAGCTAAATACAGTACATATTTTTATTAATCTTTCTAATATTACAAAAAATATCTACATTCTCATGTAAAACTATTTCAGCTGTTGGTTCAGCCTTCCAACATGAAGCAGTATTATCAAATGCACGTCATAATAGCGATAACGAAAACACAATGCAACGTTTTGCACGTGAATCTGCGCAAGAAAGCATGGATTTCATTCATCGATCAGGGAAACATTGTTGGAGACCAGCATAGGATAACCTATAGTTTGTGATGACATTGTATGTTTATTTTTTCTATAAATTTTTTATAAGATTATACACGCGTACTTGTGTGTGTATATATATAAGTACACCGTTTCACAACTCAAATGAAAGATAAGAGTTGTAAGAAAATCATTACTATACAGTTCAAAAAATAAAATTTATAATCTTTTTTATTTTTCTTTAACTTATCTCGTATACACTTATCATATAGTATAATAGAATACAACATTTCGATAGCAAAGGATTTTGTAAATAAATTATTTTTTACAACGTTACGAATGCATCTCATATATGTATAAACGCATATTATAGAAGTATAAATTATGGAGATATAATTATTATAGAAATATAAATTAATTTCATAGTATTTCGTATACATTGCTACACAAAATTAATCCATTTGTTAATTTTTCTTTTCAACATATAATTCAATTCACATAAAAATGCCAAAATGCATACACACTTTTATAGAGCAAAAAATTAAAATTTACAAAAATTTAGTCGTATATGAACAATTTTTTTAGGTTGACATGACAAAAAGCATATGTTCGGTTTATATAAAGAAAAGAAAAACGAATAGATAAGTATTTGAAATAAAATTGTACAAAAGATTTACAGTTTCTTGATAACAAGACATTAATCAGTCCTGATATTCAAATTGAAATAATCAAGGAATGGAAGAGTTACTATTCGGTTACTTCTTCTGTAAATTCATCACTCCCAAACTGTTATTATAACAGTAGCTGTTATTATAAGAGTAACGGTAAGGAAAGTAACAGCGTTACAAGTAACTAATTATTTCCATTCCCTGAGAATAATATATTTTATGGTAACATAATTGTATCAATGTCGCAAAAATCTTTCGAGATTAGGTCCAAACTTGCCTAACGGATCTTCCGGAAACATGATGTAATCCCCGACAAAGGTGGGTATCAGTAAACGGTTCAGAATAGTATTGCGCCATTCCGGTTTCTCTCTATATAGATCTCTGTATTGATCCGAGGAAATCACTATCCCTCCACACGTTGTCGCATATTTTAAGATAAATCTGTGATAAAAGAAATGAGGAAGCGTTAAGATTTAAATTTTTATTACATCTTATGTATGTTTAAAATATATTGTATATGTATATATATATATATATATATATATATATATATATATATATATATAAATTAAGTAAATATTACCCTATCAAAATCATTAAAGTGATAATTTAACTTTATTACAAATCGTCAAAATCACAACTCAAAATGAATTTCAAACATTAAAATCACAATTGAAAATAGTGGTTTTTTAATAATTGTGAAATGAAAATGATAAAAATGGTATTTGATCATGTTAAGAATATATTCTTTTTGCCATTATTATGTGATTAGTTAATGATATTCTGTCAAGTTAAAAGCTAGTTTTTCTCCTTTTCTGGGAAATTTAATTGTTCGAGTTGTGTCACTTTTGAAGTAAGGGAACGACATAAATTTCTAATTAATTGAATACAATAAACAATGAAAGTAGAGTACAAAG
The DNA here is from genome assembly GCF_001594075.2 of Trachymyrmex cornetzi. Taxonomy (NCBI): domain Eukaryota; kingdom Metazoa; phylum Arthropoda; class Insecta; order Hymenoptera; family Formicidae; genus Trachymyrmex; species Trachymyrmex cornetzi. The sequence goes on from NW_017297438.1 coordinate 349,819, forward strand.
TCTATTATAACTTATTGTATAATTTTGCTACAAGAAAATTGAGATAAAACTAATACGTTTTATGTAAAATACACGACCAGTTAGCTAAGTCTGCAGAGACAGGTTTTGAACAGAGTATATGCTATCAATTTCTGATAGCAGAAAGGCAACATCGCAACATTTCACACAGAGTCTGTAATATCTGACGATGTGAGTAAACTATTATCAGAAATGTGAGTCTGCTGACATGCTATGCTAGCAGATTAGCAATAGAGAACGAGCAGGATTTGCAACTTCTGCTCAGTTTCTAGTACCAGTCTGCTATCAGATGCTAATACACTTAGATACTGCTTCATTTTGCCACCAATCTACTGTCTGATTTTATTATTGTTACGTGAACGATTGTATACCTTAAAATGAGATGAAAACTACAAATGAACAAATTTACTAAACGTTGATTAATAAAATTGTAAATATTTTAGTAAATTCGCTTAATTTAGTAATTTTCGTCTAATTTGAAGATACACCATTGATCCTATAGTTCTGTTTATAGAACAGGATCAAAATGCGTCCGCAATTGATGTCAATCTGCTGATATTTCTGATCAAATTTCTGATCAAATTCTGATATATTTGCTGACATTTTGCTAACATTTTATTTAATACGGAGAAATTAATAATTACTTCTGTAAAGACGCGTTTATACATATGTACAATAAGAGTATAATATTATATACTGCATCTAGTATTATATAATGTATGAAAAATATAAACATTTTACTATACAAGAAATAATTCCTACTATGTATTAAAGAATGTAATAAAATATATGTTCTATTTTTTCTATTTATATAATAAAAATGTGGTACCGATCGTCGTAAGATGTAATTTGTCTACCACCAATTTTGCGGCTAGGTGTAAAAATGACTGTTCCCTCTTTGTATAATTGCTCAAGAAATGTATGTTCCTTTCTACGAACATGTTGTGGTAAGAAAACTTTTACAACATGACCTCTCTCTTTAAAATAATTTACCACTATTTGGATACCTTTTTCTGAGAATTCTTTACCTTGTGTATGGCTAAAATGTAACAATTATCATATTCTCAAATAGAAATTTAAAATGACATACATAAAATTGCAATCTTTATAAATTTTATAAGTATACAGGGTGTTCCCAGGTTAAACCACCAAACTTAAAATATGAATTCAGAATAAAAAATGTTCCTCTGAACGTATGCTCGCAAACGGTTTGTTCAAGAGATATTTACTTGTTATATACAGAACTAGGAATGAATAATTGAAATATCTCTTGTTTTTGTTTTGAAGTTCGAAGGTTATTGATAGGCTTTTGTTCGCAAAGCTCGTAGTTGTAGCTCGTAGTTCGTAGTTATTAGTTCGTTGAATGCTTTTGTAGAATAAACTTTAATCATGCCTCGTACGTATTCTAATAGTGAATATGATATATTTATATAGGTTTTGTGACGGAAATGCTAACGCCACTCGCCGTGAATACGTCGCGCGACTTCCGAACAGATTGCCAGATAAATCGGTATTCTATTTAACATTTCAACGACTGAAGGAAATTGGGTCATTTAATGATTCCCCGGGAACTCTCCCACTTATGGAGTTTTTGCATCACTGCAAAATGAAAGAACAGCCATCATATTGCAACATTTCAATCAAAATCTATCAACAAGTACCCGAAGATCTGGTTATGTATGTTAGAAATTTTATCTAGTATATGGAAGACACTTTCAGCCGATGAATGTCATCCATATTGTAACTTTGGCGGTTTAACCCGGGAACACCGTATATAATTAGTTAATTTTCGCATTTTATCAAAATTTATCAATAATATACATATCAGTAATATTTTATTACTATATTATTAATTAGAAGAAAAGTATCATACTTCATTGCCACATTGCAACCGTCAACAATTATCTCTCTTAATTTATATTTTAAATTTGTTCCGCTATTCTCATCTGAATTTTTCTGAGTTTCCTCTGCTCCTCTTTGCAACTTGTTACTGTAACGTATATTTAATTTTATGGGACTTGCATTCCAGTTATCACGGTGCCATTTTCTTTGACTGTTATCTGAACATTTCAATGTACTTCGTTTAATGGATTTGACAAACGATTTGGCTGTAATTTTATCGCAAGATAGATTTTTTCTTTTTCTTTTCCATGGATATTCGGATGTATTTGTATCTGTATCTGTATCTGTTAAAAATTTGAGATACTTCATATTTGGTGTTGTATCTATCATAAACATCCCATTTGTCTCATCAGGATTATGTCTCACATCTTCTTCATTTTGATTTGCATTTTTCTCTCTTTTATGCTTCTTTTTATTTTTCTTGTCTTTACTCACATTTAATGAATTCAGACATGACCATAACTCAACCACATCATCCTCTGTTTGTGACGGCGCTAAATGTTATGATATACAGATATTACTTTAAAACATTTTAATAGATATGAATCATTTATATCAAGTAGACAAATAGATGATGCATTGTAATAGTGATTTCATTATATCCTTGTTGTTTATCAGTGTAAAACAAAGATAAAATGATTCACATTTCAGTGGCTTAGTTTATATCGTATATTTAGGCCTCTATCTATATGTCTTTGTTTAATTTGCAGGTTAAACAAGAATATCTATCACAGGCCTCTCCAATTTGAGCTCTGGAGTCAAAATGCAAAGCGCCATTGATGTAAAAAAATTCAATGTTAGTAAGATTTTAGAACTATAAAGTGTTGATGAGTGTCACTTTGATGTATATCAACACTTTACAATCCCTGAAATCTTACTCACATTAAATTTTCTTGCATCGATGATTTTGCGTTTTGGCTCCGGAGCTCAAGTTGGACAGGTCTGATCTATCATATAGGTAGCCGTCTAAACGTACAGTGTAAACTAGGTCAATATGTTACACAGAAGGTACTTTTCATTTATAGTAAAGTGTCATTCTATCCTTGTTACTTCCAATAAAGATAGAACGATGTTTGTGTCAGTAATTATAAATGAAATGCACCTCTTGTATTTTTCACTGGAGAAAACACTCTAATTCTTTTATCAGAATTTTATTAAAAAATAGAGTTAACTTACCTATATTTTCTTCATTTAAACATTCCTGTGCATCTGTCAAACAAAGTACAGATGAATCATTATCTAATGACATTACGGACGATTTATTCGTGTTCTTCTTGGTAGAAGTTTTCAGTTTTTTATTTTGTTGAAAAGGCGAGGCCGATATTGAGCTACATTCAACGACGCTGAGCGAGGCATCTTCATTTCTCTCATCACTTTCACTGTCGCTGTCATTGATGACAATTATACTATTTCGTGAAGATTTTCTTTTAGAGGAATCTGCTGCATTTTGTTTTTTCAACTTTCGCATTCCACCAGATAACCTCCTACCTTTGTCAACCATCTTCTCGTCTACCCAGCTAGTGAGATTCACCATATTGATTGATAAAAATCATAAGTTTTCAGTAATCTTTTGATATAAAAATTGAATTCAGTCAAAAATTACCTTTTCCTAAAAACATTCAATGGACTATTGTAAGAATATCTAGATTCTTTTCGACTTAAACTCCTTTTTCTTTTCATCCTTACGAGCCAGTTCCTATGTAGGTCATACGATCACGTGAATTATGTACATACAATTATACGTTCAACAGTCGATTTTGAGAGGAACAATATCCGCGAGACGATTGTTCGTTACTCCCGTATTTTGTTGAAATACAATCTCGAGATTTGCGTAAAACTTCGATCACTCCATACATTCGTACGTGACGAATTGAATAAATTGTCATAGCGATTTTTATCGCTTTGTTTTGAAATTCATTAATTGACTTGAACTTGAAATGAGGGCGCCTCGATCACAATGGCTTCTCTTTTATCATATAGCGTATTTCACTGGCAGAGCTGGTGCGCAATTCAGTGCAATCGACATAAAAATGTACGTGTTTAATAAAAATATAGAAATAAATTAAACCACGAAATGATATTTGATAAAATATACATTGGGTATTTTATTAACTGAGATCTCTCACTTTTACAGTCAGATTAGGTTAACGTACAACAGCTCTAATGTGCACTGAGTGCGCAGCGGTTCTGCCAGTGAAACACGCTAATAGATGGAAGATACATCGGTGATCGATAAGGCAGGGCGCGCGAAGACGAGTTAGAGGGGGCGTTAAGGGCGCGACTCAATAAAATAGGGAGGCGCGCCGGACGGGCGGTTTCGCGACGTTCGCTGGTGACATACGGTTGCCGTGTAAAGTAAACGACGTACGCGGCGCGATGAGTTTGACAGCGGCAACGATCGACACCGAGTGACGCGCCTCCTCCTTCTCCTCCACCTCTTCCTCTTCCTTTACTCCCCTCAGCGTACACCCGGAGTAAAAAAATCCGGAGTAAAAAACCACGAGAGCGACCATTCGACATGAGACGAGAGAGAGATGCGATCGAGGAGAGTCCCGTGACAAAATAAGGTCTCGCCAGGCATTTAGGTGTATTATTATGGCAGGATGGACGAACGTAAATTGCTACCGTTGCTGATACTCTTTCTGGCAGGTAAGAACCTTCGCCGAGTAACAATTAACGAAAGAGAGAAAGAGAACGAGTGCGTTCGTGTGTGCGTGAGAAAGGAAGGAAGAGAGAAAGGGATGCGCTTCCGTTCGAGGAACAATGCCGTGATCCATATTCAATGATCATGCGATCCGCGACCGGGTACAGTACGTGCGTGAACGATCGTTACGATTCAGGGTCGGAATTATGTAAAGAGGCTGTCTCGCTGCCTTCCGTCGCTTTTGCACCACTTCCGTTGCTATCGCCGCCTACGTCATTCGCAAGCGTGAGTAATGGCAGTGTGTATGTGGTTTGCGAAACCACCTGCCGAGATCACGACGCAATTCTTTGTCGTCATCGTGTCTTCTTTTTTCTCGCTAATTTTTTTTGTAGATCTTTTTTTAGAATAAGATGCTTCCTGGTTGAGTTGAATTATTGCATCGCAACAACTAAAGATCCGTTCATGTTAATTACATCTTGAAACAGTCATATTTTATGTGAGGAGAATGAAGGAAATAGGATGATTAAATTTCGAGATCTTCTATAATCTGTATAATTCTTAGACAATTTTATGTACCCAGCTATGGTTACTACTTGTTGGGCTACATGTTTGTTCTTGACAGAGCAGTCTTTCCTGTTAGGTGTAATAATTTATCAATTTTTCTACCTAGGTCACCTGATTGATAATCTAATTAAACAGTTATTATTAACAGTTATTATTGTTTTATCATTAACAGCCATACAAGACAAATGTTGATGAGTGATTTGTGAACTTGCAGGATGGCAGGAAGCATTGGCTGTGGTACCAATGCAGTACGTTGCTGTGGACGTGGGTAAAGATCTGAAACTGGCCTGTGCCGAGGAGAGTGATCTTTCACATCCTAAGGAATCCAATGTGATGTGGATAAGAGAGGGACGGAAGGACGGACAGGTAGAACGACTGAAAATTGAACCGAATGGTGTGCTGGAACTGTTAAATGTCAGCGTGGATGACGCTGGCAATTATTCATGCACTTTGGACGATACTGTGAAAGCTAAGATCAATGTGGAAGTCAAAAGTATGTTGTAGCTCGGTCACCTTGATATTATATGAGAGACAATTTGTGATCACAGATAGCAACATTTTTTAAATACAGTCAAATTTGTCAAAAAAACCAATTAGTTAATGAGTTTTAGATTAATTGAAAAATTTTAATTCACGTTTTAGATTTAGTAGTAACTTTAGGAATCTTATTCAATCAAGTTTTAGTATAAGCATTGCTCTGTCTATTAAAATACAGCCTTAGATTTTATTTATTGTATATTTCTTTTGTGTCTTTAGCACCTCCCCCAGCCCTGCACAATGTATGGGTCAAGCCATCCACAATATTGGCCAACATTCTCTGGGAAGTGGCTGGTACCGGCGGATATCCTATCATAGACTTCACTGCCGAATATCGTTTGAAACCAGTCACGGGCGAAGAACCGGAAGAATGGAAGCCCATTATTCCAACACACATTCCTCCAAATTCTGTAAATATCTTGATCTGAAAATTGTAATGAAAAATAGGGATGTTGAAAAAAAAAGACGCGACGAAATAACGTTATATAATACTGCAATCATCGCAATAGCGTAACATTGTTTTATAACAAAATAAGATAAATAAAAGGCATAAAACTACGAACGCAAGATGTAAGCAGCGAATAAGTATATATTTAAAAGTTAAAATACATATAATAGACGTTTCGGTCTTAAATCAGACCATCTTCAGTAATAAATGAAATATGAGTTATAAACAAAATTTAATTTTCGCAAACATTAAGTCAAAAAGAATAAACAATAGTCAACGCAAAATACACTTTTCTTGTGTATTTTGCGTTGACTATTGTTTATTCTTTTTGACTTAATGTTTGCGAAAATTAAATTTTATTTATAACTCTCATTTCATTTATTACTGAAGATGGTCTGATTTAAGACCGAAACGTCTATTATATGTATTTTAACTTTTAAATATATACTTATTCGCTGCTTACATCTTGCGTTCGTAGTTTTATGCCTTTTATTTATCTTATTTTGTTTAAAATTTGAACTACGTTTTGACCTAATTTATTGTTTTATAACATTGTATCTGCTTCGATTTCAATTATTAGGCTATAAAAAAACAACTATTTTTTTATAACGTTAGTAAGTTATTCCATCCCTTATAAAAAAAAAGATTAATTGAATTAAGACTAACGATTGTTTTGTTACTTTAAAGAGACAGATAGATGTGTATCATTTGGTGCCAAACACTACATACTCGTTCCGAGTGTGGGCATCCAATCAGCTAGGAAAAGGAGAAGTTGTGGAGGTCGAAGGTCACACGCATTACAGTGTAGAAGAATTGGGTATTTTGTTGCAATTATTACATAATTTTATTTTACGATAAAAAATTTTGTATATAGAGATTATCACTGGAATAAAATAAGATTCGAGCCTGTGTATAAATCTGTAGCTGAATCTGTTGTCGTTATTTAAATTAAAACATTGAAAATTATTTATTGAAGTAGTTATTTATTAAACTTATATTTAAAAGTTACTTATTGAAAGTGATTTGAATATTGAGGCATGTGAGTTAAAGATGATACCAAATCCAAACTTTTATAAATTCGTAATTTTAACGACAAATAGTTTTGATACATTCTTAATTACATTCTTCATATGTATATAACATCTTCTGTAGAAATTACAAGATATATCTTTCTATCAAATATTTCTGGTACAATATCTAAGCTAAAACTAACGTAACTTTATTGTGTGACATAACTAATTTTCAGAGCTCGCCCGACACCTCTTAGCCGGCGTAGAGAATTTCGATACACGCGTCTGGGTGGCAGCCGTAGGTATAGTGATGGGCACACTTATGATTCTTGGTTTAGGTACTTGTTACCTACTGTATCGCGAGTGCAAGGCACCCTGTAAGCATCCTATCTGATAACGTACCGTAAGAGCTTCCGCTTCTACTCTGTCTCTTTACTGCTGCTACTACTACTTTCCGCTGGTGATGATCATAACATTCATGGCCTCTCTAATAAGCACGATGCTCGAGAAAATCGTTCTCTCTCTCTATAGAAGCCTTCGTGCAAGTTATAGCTGAAGAACATACATCATATTCATTTAACAAACAACAGGACCTGTTAGCATCTTAGCCGGCTAGCTGACTTATCTGTGACTTTAATCTTTGGCTTTTCTCTATTAAGCGACAGTCATGTTTTTCGAAAAATTAATATTTTTATAATATCTCGTTTCTGTATATTCTGAGCACCTTGCAAACTTCTCATTAGATTCAACATTTACTGACAAATACGACATCATTTAACGGAAATCTCATTCCATCAATTATATAAATACGACACTTTTCAGATTGCCGCACCGAACACTAACAATGAGCACACAAGTAAAACAATTTTTTTATCTTTTACGATATATGGCACATGGAATGAAATATCGAACTACTTAATAGAATTTCCTTGCCACAGATTTACTTGTCTGGTTACTGAATCTTTTTGATATACGAATATTTTCTCTTATTATTCCAATTAGATATTTCTTATGCTGTATATACATAATGTTAACGAGCCTGCCGAAAATAATTTAGTGATGATGAATGAATAGTAAATATTACGATAGTCATAGAAAGCATTATGGCTTAGTTAAGTAATATCGATAAGATCTTTGACATTATCGAGGTAGGTAGGTCAAAGGTAGCAGGTTCATTTGTCAGGCAAACGGCGTTTTGATTGGCATCGGAATATGATAGTCTATTGTTGCATTAATGAAATTATCAATAGTCAGAAATAATTTGGAAATACGGTAACCGACACGAAATTTCAAGGCGTAAATGGTTTACAATACCTGACAAAGAAAAACCGGTGAAGGGAGAGGGTAGAAGCTAATGAGACCCGTGGCCTAGACTAATGAAAATTAATCTCCGTTCCGAAATTGCAGCGCAGCTGGAGGAGCAGGAGGTGATTGAGCTCGTCCCCAACATCATTCTGAATCCGGGATTTTTCGACGAGCGCACCGAGCACGTACCACAAGATGAGAACTTCAACAATCAGACGACTACACGCCTCAACAACAACAGCGTTGTGCAACCTAGACGGCTTTAGCGTTTTTTGTTTAGTTTAGACTTGCTCCGCTCCGAAGTGAGTAAATTGGACGTAGTTTTCTACGTCATCTCGAACGTAAGTAACCGAATTTAATCGGAAAGGCCTCGAGTTTGTCTACAAAGAAAAAATGAAAAACGATGATGGACGAAATTGATAGACTAAAAACGCAAGACTATTAGTAATCATGGCGAAAGGAGAATACGTTTCGGGGAAATTTCGGAACACTTCAGCAATTCATAGCTTCAAGTGCCTCGCTAGTTTCCTCGACTTTTCTCTTGCAATCAGAGATCGAACGAAAGAACGGCTTCTATTCTAAAAGGGTTTTTCGCAAAAACCCATATCTCTTTAATGCGATTTTAAGGATTCCAGTGGGATATTTGTAAAAAATTGCTATTATTCTTGGAAAATTTACAAACAATTTCAAGGATAAAGCGTAAGTAGATTTTTATATGTGCAGTAATATAGAGAAAAGTGTAAAATAGATAGATTAAAGCTCATTTTTGAGAACCTGTGGGAGTTGTATCTATCAAAATATAATGATATTAAACATTATGATTTTAAACTTGTAGAAACAAATGAGACTGTCGAAACAGAAGGAATTGAAAAAAAAAAGAAAATGAAGGTTCTCGATTTTCGATTCTCGTTCGATCTCTGATGTTACAACGCAACAATGAAGTGTTCAAAACCAGAATGTAAGACTCTCCACGTCAGATTTCTTCGCGAGAGGAGGTAATAGATTTTTTTAGAAATGTTTACTGCAGGACGTTCTTTGTCTTTCTCGCGTATAGTTTCTCAACGAGACATACTCAATGATTGCTCAGTGACCGAGCTTAAAAGGAAGTAGAACTCCTGTGAGCCAAAAGAATTGTAGTAAGACTGTAACTTAAGAGCATAATTTAAAAGAACTCAAAGTGAATCACGTGATGATCGAACGATATTCAAAAAAGAGAAAGATGTATTTTGCACTTGTTTATCTTTTTAAAAAAGTAACTCAATGTGCGCGAATGGCATGCGAGTATTAGGATTGTTTTAACATGCTCATTTATCATTTAAGCAATCGGATCGTACATATATATTTACATATATACAGTATGACGAACTTACTGCCGTTTTTAAGGTGTGCACAAGTCGTTGAAAGATCCTTCCTAGGAATATCTGCGAAAGTCTTTTTTTTTTTGTTATAAATTTACGTTTAGATACTCTCACTCTTTGTATCTTTGTTGGTATGCTGCTGCTCGTTATGTGTGCTCCGTGGAAAAATCCCGCGAATTCGAAAGGATTCGATAGGATATATAGACACAAGAATATTATTTTAATTCTAACAGTATATAGTATATATGGACTATTGTTTTTACATACATTAGATTTTTGTCCGTAATATTTTTCACAATCTGCATGCGACTGCTCGAGGGATGCGCAATATTGCTTTGGCACACTTTTGCACCACCTTTAATACTACCACAACTATGTCTATGCAGTCTACGACTCGCACGTGGTTTCGCAAAAATCAAATTTTCCCAAACAGCGACTAAGGAAAAAGAAACGGACGGATAACTCTGCAAAGCACAACTATCAATAGATGTAATAAACCGTACGAGAAGATAAGTGGCGTTCCACTTCAATAGCATCATTTTCCGACGATATTCTGATATCGTTTTCTAGTTGAGAAAGAAGTCTTGTACCTTTCGTTAATACCGTCGGAAAATGAGGCAATAAAGAAATGGGTCGCCTGGTACAGCAGCCTATAACGCGCGAAGATTAACGTGCATTTTGCATCGCGTGCAATAATAAGATTTTAATAATCACTAGCACTTAATTATACATTTAAATAAGATGGAGATAAAACACATTACATATTTTGAATAACGCTGTCGTATTAGACGTGAATGAATCTCTATTATAATTGAACAACTGGACATTCTGCAACGCTCTCGGGACACTGTTTCGTGCGTGTGCACAAGATTTCAATGTTAACGTTCGATGCGATAGTTAACGGATGGACGTTTGATTCCAGCTAATGAGAAAGAGTGTTTGATGTAGGAGCAGCAATCGATTTCGATGAATTGTTCCTTTAGATCTGTTATATTTTCTCCTGTTGCTATAATTAATCGCTGATCGTTGTTTACTAGAGAAAACACAATACTTTATCTCCTAAAGTATTTGTTAAACACACAATTTGTATATAATTTGTAAAATTATTCTAAATAATAATTTAAACATATTCCTCTTCTTTATATCTCTCGATGATCGAGAGACGTAATATTTCAATTAAATTTATTAAATTTACTCAAAATATAGTGGCACACATAAGTCAACTGTAAGGTGATATGATACTTTAATGCACGCAGGTTGTATAAAAATTGGTTGTGCGTTGTTACACTGAGGCTTTAAATTTGCTTCTTCTTTTAACACATTCTTTAATATACATATTTATGTATGTATATAAAAGAATGGCGATATAAGAGTAAGCGGATCGACATTCAGCTTCGTACTATGCACTCTGTGTTGTGAATGGTATATAGATATATAAGAAAATAATACAATAATAATTACGATAATGATATGGAAATACGTGTATAAGTATACACACACACACACATATATATATATATATATACATATATAATATATTTATATAATCGAAACATCATGCTATTTTAGGTATAAGTAAAGACAATTTTTTATATACATTACGATTATGCTGAAACCTGATGATAATATTTATCTATATGTCGAGATAGACGATGATTCTACTATGACGTGATACTGCGTCTTGCTTTGCTAATCGGCAAATCTCGCTCACGAAAGTTACTTGTATAGTGCATCCCTCTTTAATTTACTACAGAAGAGTTATATTATTTTTGCCCAAAACGTCATGAAACGCTATATACATAAGAACGATATATGTAATGTTAAATAAAAAATTTTGATAATGTAAATTTTTTACATGATTATAAATTTAAATTTTTTCTGAATTATATATAATAATTATAATTTATGAATATAATTATAGGATTATTATTTTCTATAATTATATAATTGATTCTTATTAATTTGTCACGACTTGCAAAGCGCATATAAAGCTATCCAATTTTTCAATTAATACGACTCTTCAAATTCCCATTAGAAGTTTTAGGCGTAACCATTTGCTTTTTATCAAATATAATATTAAATATACCTAATGCCTATAGCAAAAATTGCTAAAGAAAACCGTTTTATCTCAAAGATGAAACGTGCGTTAATAATCCAACACAAATTATTCTTATAACTAACTACTAAGCTGATATAAAGATTGCGATAACAAACTTGAAAAAAAAAACATCATGCGTCATGGAATTTCTGCCATTGTACTGTGTGGAGGGAATAGCATATCTACGCGCATGTAAAACATATTTGTCTAATGGAGATTATTTTTTTTATATAGAAAACGCGTCCGCTGCAAATCTTATCACTATAATAAGCGAGAACCGTTAATGGCATTCTGACACGAATGAAGAATTGACATACACCAACCGCGCTTTATATATAGTTGCATAGCAAATATATTTTCTATTCCTTTCTACTATTAGGATTGTATAAGAAAATCGCCGATAATAGATAAATGCGGACAAAAAAATGAATCATGATAGGAATCATAATGTAGAGGGAAATATTTCATGATGTGACGAGATTATATGATCGCGAATGTAAATGTATACCTACAGTAATAATGGCAGATATTTTATATTCATATCATAAACATTGTAATAATCTATGTGCTATTGTAGTAATCCCTATAGGCGCAATTTTCATGTTTGTAATTTTTAAAGATAAGGCATCGAAAAATGACAATCCTGAGAGAATAATTTCTCACAAATAACTTTTAGTTTTTATTTTATGTTGATTCTTTTAGTAGTATCTTTTAAGATTTTATATATCATTAAATTTATTCTTTTTAGTATCATATAAGATTGAAAAAACGTTTGTTTTCTAAAAAATTTAAAAAATCTAATACTAAATGAAATTAATTCGAGATCTTTTTTTTCAGATCATTATTTCACGTTCTGCAATGTAATTTCTTTCGTCGATGCCTTATATATTTAATTTTGTTTCTTTTTATTCTCTTTAATTAAGTATATTGCATCAATATATTCACTCTCTTCCGCGAATAGTTATTCCTGCTTCTCTAAAGTTTGTTTTCATCGGCTATTGTTACATCACTTATGTAACAGCACTGCCGCGTTAGTGCGTGCACAATCGTTATCCTATATACTGCATAATTATTCCCGATATACCTCGATGATTAATGCACTCTTTGATGAAACGTATATATTAAGCGAAGCACAATGCCAATAGATTAGTATGTTTATGGTTGCTAGTGCCACCATGTATCGTCCCCAACATACATATTTGCCTGCCTAATTACATCCCGATGTGCGATGAACATACATGTGTCGTTTCTACAGAAAAAAAAACAGAAAAAACGCTACGGCTTCTTCCATGATATGACAGAATCTATCGATAGTTTCATAGTGAATAATTAATGTCAGACACTGGATGTTTTCCTATTGTGTAACTAGCAAACTTTTTTTGTTTCTTTTCGTGAAACTTACACTTACCGCATATCGCTGGCATAGTAGCGTTCGTAAAAACATTGTGAAAACAGCAGTGAAGAAAGAAAAGGTGTGTTACAACAAATAATATCGCAAATTATTTATGTCGTGAATGCATAATTCAACTCGATTATCAATAATTTATTATTAGTATATAATAAATTGTATTCGGGATCGGATTTTAGGGACAACATTCCGAGATGTGAGAAAGAATTGTAGTCATAATTATGTGCAATAATAGTAATTAATTCTGAATAATTATAATTAATTCTGTAAATATAAATTTTCTAAAATTATAATTCGATATATAATTTTAACTAGTCAGAGATGTAGCTTTTAAGTTATAATCTTAACTCTTTAGCCTTTGCTTTTTACATTTATTTTATCTTTTATTTCCTTTTTTCTAAAAAGAATTTAAATTTTTTGCTTTTTTGTGAAGATCTGTTGAATTTTTTTTAGATCTGTGATGTAGAAGGAAAATCCGATCCTGAAAGATGTCACGGTGTACTCTTTTGTAGCATTTAGATGTGTGTCATAGAATTTTATTTTAGTACGGCGCTGTGAGATGAAGTAGGGGCCATAAATAACCAAAAAAGAATAGTTGAGCTTTAATAATATACTTCTGTTATCAATACTTATTGTTTTTGTTTGCTAGATCTTTTATTGTTTTTTTTTGCGTATATATACTCTGTTGCGTTTATATATACTTATTGTGTTTTCCTTTCTTTTTAATTGATATTATAATTGTATTATATATTACTTTACTATCAAAATCTCAGTCAACAGTAGTATATGTGCATCTAGCGATAAGTTGTTATTGTTTGAATTGGCGCAAAAACATTCTCTATGTGATGTCAATAATTAGAAAATCATGGGCTTTTCGATGTCTCAAAATCATTTTATAAAGCTTGATGTATATTCAGAGTTAAAAAGAAGATAATATTAATTTCGTAAAACATGACATCTACTTAGCGATAAAAAGAAGGTAGTATTAATTTTACTTCATTAACTTTCTCTTTATTAACAGCAAGAGTAATGTTTTTGAGATTGTTTTGCCAATGATTTTCTTATATGTATACGCTTAGTTAGAAAGCGATGGCAGTGAATACATTCCACTAAATACAAAGATACTGTGCAATCTTTGATTAAATGGAAATTATGCGGAAACACGTAACGATATATTCACTGGATTAGATATTGCTTTCCGAGTAACATTTTGTAAGATGAAAGTAATGGTTGTGCTTGAGTGCAAATACCGTCACTGTTCTAGACTGTTACGGCAAATAACATCGTATATAGTCGCGCACGGCTCGAACAAGCCAAAGAGAGCATTACACTAGGCACATATCAGCGAGACGTAATGAAAATTATCATAATTAGCAGCGCTCTGCACTCCGTATCTTTATATCGATACTGTCTGCAATCACTAGTGTAATACGATACTTATCTGTAATATCCGAATCAAGTTTCTTTTGTTAAAGCGAAATTAAACATTGAATTTCCTATGAAGCGAGTCTTCTTTTCTTCTAAACTAAACGTTAAATTATATTGATTATATTGTTTCACGCTAATACCTTGTACAATCATGTACTCATCGCTTCCGCTGTATGTACATTCATACGATAACATTTTTTAGTGATAATTGTAACTATAGTTTTAATTCACGTCAGGTTGTTACAATGGTTGTCTCACTATACTATATTCCTACACATAAAATATCAATTAAGAAAACTCTTCCAGATTTATTTACAGAATTTATTGCAAATATACAATAAATGTAACTGTCATTGATAACAGCAAGTAGTCATTATTTTGCATGCCAAGGTGGGACTGGCTTTAAAACACATTCAAGTTGATTTAAGGCATTAATCTAATTTCTCAGTTTTATTTGAAAAAAAAAGCACCGAATTTTCGATGCTAATCTTTTGCATTGATAATCCATCCAAATAAATTTTCCTCAAAGTCCACTAACGTTAAGCCATAAGAAATAATATTTTCTCGATTCTGGCGCAGAGTTTTTGCATTTCACTAGGTACCGTGAACTCCGCTGCTAGAATAGCGTTTGCCACGGCTATTGTCTCTTGAACCGATCGCGCCTTGATCCATATCCTGCCATTCATCCCAGCGGCAAGTTCGTACGCCTGATTCCTTCCGAGTAGCCTGAACAACGGACACTCCGGATTGAGTAATTTCCTTACGAGGCTCAGCGAGCAGGTGAACATCATGCCATCTGAGCTGAGCATCCCGAGCTCATTCTCCTTGCCGTGGGAGTCCACGCATACCAATTCCGGCTCCATATCCTTGCTGGCGACCAGCAATTTGGCGTACACTAAATCGCCGATTTGTATATCAGGTCGATTTTTCTTCGTGGCTCCCTCAAAGGCCAAATAAGATAGTGTCGCCTGTTCACTGGCTCCGATATCCACTTTATAAATGTCACCGCTTTTTTGCGTCACTATACCAACGACGTTCTCGCCTCGACTGGGAATGTATCTGTGTAAAATAAAGAATAGTTAAAAATGGATAAACAAAAAAAAAGAGAATTAATTAGTTGATTGAAGCTTGGTCCAAGTCAGCTCTATTTTTGTTGAAGATGCTGGATCGAATTACATGCGTGTTTAATGTAAAATGAAAAAAGAAAATTCATATATTTTATAAACTCATATTAATCCTCTGAAACTAATAGTCTACCTACTGTACCCACTCAATTATAAATCTCTATCAAAAATATTCAATTTTCTTTTACAGCAAGTTTTGATTATTCTTATTAAAATGTACATAGTATTCATTTTCTTTTTATACAAGTTATTTTTTATTTATTGTGTTTTATGTCATCAATTTATTTGCAGGTATTGAATTTTTCTTTTATTGATTTCACATTCAATAACAATTTATATGTAATACGTAGATGTATAAGACATAATTTATTAATCGTTATTTTTTAAATATTTTTGTTTATTGTTACTCGTATACTAAACAATTTTTATGGATGATATATTTGTACAATGACATAATTTTTATTTGATCATTTTCCTTTTTTGTGAGTCATGTTCATAACAATTTTCATGTAAGACACAGATGTTTTAATATTTTAAATGGATTAATTTGTAATTTTTTTCGTATCTTTTATGACATTCGATTGTATTAGTTACGTATTCATTATTTTGCTATATTTGTATTTAGAATATGAAGGAGGATATCAACTTCATTGATGTTAATATTATTGGCCATTTTATTGTACAATTGTCACGAAACCGATGACTACCTAGATTGCATTTGAGGCATGGTCTGGAATATACGAGCTACAAGTTCCAACAAAGACGAACCATTCTGGACGGTTTATATGCCACTATTAATTTTACCAACATGCGAATATGTATGCGCCTTTATTATATATTGACCATCATGCGTTGTTACCGGTAACATTTGGATTTATTTTTTAACATTGAGAAGGACTCAATAGGTCGAAACGTCTGAAGAAGTCTGTATAAGTTATTGCTTACAATTATATTGTTACTCTAACGTCACCTTGAGTTGGTTCTTGACCCTATGATTGAATTGTTTTAATATACAAGTTATATTATTTTATATTAATTTTACCAACATGCGAATATGTATACGCCTTTATTATATATCGACCATCATGCGTTGTTACCGGTAACATTTGGATTTATTTTTTAACGTTGAGAAGGACCCGATAGGTCGAAACGTCTGAAGAGGTCTGTATAAGTTATTGCTTACAATTATATTGTTACTCTAACGTCACCTTGAGTTGGTTCTTGACCCTATGATTGAATTGTTTTAATATACAAGTTATATTATTTTGGTTCTTTGAAATTAATTAGTGCCTTTTAATTAATGTAAATTAAATAGATGTTATAGACTCAGCATCAGTATAACTGTGTTACAAGGTGCTTTCCAGCAAGAGACACAGTGTTTTTCATTTGATACAAATCGGCACAAGTTCTATCTTACTTACTCATGAAGTGTCAAGAAAGATAGAATGATATTTGTGTTAATTTATGTTACTAAATGGCAAGCAGATGACATAGACTGCTTTTCTTTTAGGAAACACAGTCGACACGAACATGATTTTATTCTTCAAAAAATAATATTTTGTACCGTTTCTGATAGCTGTCCACATAGTAGACGGCCGGGTCGCGTTTCCTCAGAACACCGGCTTTGCAGATGAAAACGGCATCGTCCTCACGACGCAGTCCAGGGCCCAGGATCACGATCTCCTTCTCGTGGTCTCTCTTTTTGTTTTCCTTCTTGAATGACGTGATGTTCGTTAAACTATCACCCGGCATCACCACGTCGCCCACGCTGACTTCCATCCCGAGAGAAAAGAAAAGTTACTCTCAGCTTTTTATTTCATTCACGCGATTAACAAGTGTATCCCGCGATTTCCTTGAAACTGTCGGGACTGTCGGTTAAACGCCAACCTAACCTCAAAACCATCACAACGTGCGACCACGTGCGTAATTCGGACTTGTCACCATCGTGATAGAAACGTCAAAAAGTATAAAATTTTCAAATTGAGTTTCATTGACACTGAAAGCAACTGTTTGTTTTATATTACTATCAAGAATGAAATAATAAAATTCTCATGATTCTTTTCAAATCTGTTCTTTACAGTTGTTTTGTTTACACTTTACAGGCATTTACAGCTGTTTACAGAACTTTCCGCACTTTTTCGTCCTCCTTTTTCTTGCTGACATTTATAATTGTGTAACTATTTCATCCTGGATGCGAAAAGTGCAATATGGTGCAGCTACACTTCCGCTGATTTTCGGAAGAAGTTATATTTATTTATGTGTGAATTCTTCTGTCGGCGGAATGGATACAGGAAGAGATTCAAATGTTACACAACGAACAGATATCACAAGTAGGCACCCGTTACGACGTAATCAAGAAACGGACAATCCTTGTTACAAGGTATCTAAGGCCCAGTTTCACAACTGACGGTTAACTCTTAACCGAAGTTCAACTTATTCATTATCTCTTTTTAATTCTAGAATTGGAAAAAGGTGACAAATAAGTTGAACCGCGGTTAAGAGTTAACCATGGGTTGTAAAACTGGGCCTTACTGTTTTATTATTATCGAACGTCGCGTGAACACACCTTCGGTATTCTTTTACAGCGATACAAGTGTATGTCTATGTATCAAGAAAAGCCAGAGAAAAAGCATAGCTAAGAAAATGTAGATAAAAGAAAATACCGTTAGCTAGAAGACCAGAACACGGCTGTTTTGTTAACACGTTGCGTTTTTCTCAACTTCTAGGAGCATCTCATGTCCCTAAAGTGCCTCAATTCTGATAAACCTCGGGAGGCATGCCAGCCATATTTCAACAATTACAAGAACTGTAAAGATTTTTGGGTAATTCTCTTCCTGCGATCCATGAAGGCACAAATTCATATTTGAGAACGTTTTTTAGCAAAAAAACAATCGATACAGTGTAACACAGTGTTATCATTTCATTCTTATTGTTTGCCAATGTTAAATAAAGATGCAAGGATTCACTGTGGGTGATTTTTGTATCACTATTTACAAGTGAATAGTGATACAAGTCGATACAAACATAATTTCTATCTTCCTCATTCAATGAGTAACCAGGGGCAGAATATTTGTGACATTAAATGAAAAGCATTTTATCATATGTATCTTGCTAGAAAATGCTCCCGTGTCCGCAAAATTACATCTTCAATAGGATTATTTTTCTTACAGGCTTCTGTGCGACATGAGCGCAAATCGAAAGGTATCGAACCGTACCTGCCACCTCCGGAGGAGCGCGCCAAAATAAAGACCGATTTCCTAAACTCAAGATAGTGATAGATACAGCACACGGCTTCATTTGTAAAAATATTTTTTATTCCGTAATATTCTTCGGTGTCTCGCAATATTACATTGTAATATATTACGTATGTATATAGTCCAACAGAGTTTATAAGCTTGAAATATATTAAATCCACATTGAAAAGAAACTGACATTTTCACTATTACCATCTAAATTTCTTCTTTCGATACATGTTAATTTTACATACACTTGGAAAACATATTACTTTGTGATGTATCTACAATTGCGATCAAAACTGTGAGACAAACAGAAAAGAGAGAAACTAGCTAGCTGCCACATTTCATTGTAGCAGAATTTTACATTGCAATTTATGAAAATCAAGATTATCATATAATAATTTGTACACATATTTTATATAACGCAAATATACAATCGATACATAAACAATAACGCACTCTCGATCCTTTCTTACTTAACATACATATTATCTTTTACTAAATGCATCTTAAAGTACTACACACAATGTTTTACAATCAAAAAATATATATATATTGCCAATAATTTAAATAATTTTCCAAATATTAATGAAAAAGAGAAAGAAAAAAACAGCTAAATACAATATTATTAGTCATTGATTAATAACGTCCGAGGACGATACATGTCGAAAACGAAGAGGTGCATTTTTAGTTCACTGCTCAATGAACTCGGCAGCATTCAAAGAAAAAGTATTTGTACACACATATTATATGTAAGCCCAGCGGAATATTATGATGGAGAGAACGTTTATGGACGAACCGCTGCTCTTGGAGATAAAGCGGTGATAAGGATAAGTATATCACAGTAAATAGTCAAACACATTTCGGACAATTTTGTTATTGTATAGAAATAAATAGGCAATATCTAGCAAACACACTATTTCTTTTTTTTTTTTTTAGATATGTAGAATAAAATGGCGCTATCAAATCTCTGCGAGCAGCATTACTATCGTATTTCGCGTGAATGGCGCGCGTTCTCATAAAGAACGTGATTTAATAATTTCCTTTTCTTGCTGTTCGAAAGGTGTTTTATTATAAATGTTAATGCCTCGTGATTAGTCCTAAGAAAAGTTCGTGTATGTGTGTGTCAGATCTCTTCTCCCTGCTTGCTTTTCCGTGTCAGTTTTTATCAACCTTTTCTTTATCTCTTCGTTCTTAACATGCATCGTCGGCAAGTAGTCATTCGGAATGATCTTTTATGGAGAAAGTCTGAATACGGAAATGCCGGCACATTTGACGTACCTGTAATTACAAAACCGATCATGTTGACATGACAGAAAGAATGTCATATAAATTATAAAAATAAAATAAATAACAATTATCATTAATTGCAGATTTCTTTCTAAATATATATAATTGAAAATACATTAATATTACATAATTATAATCGTAACACGTCATTAAACTTACCACACAAGTGCCATAATGAACATGTGACACCAGGGCCACTACAGAAACTAAATACATAATTTCCAAATCTATGCTTGGCAAGATAAATGAAAAAACAGCGGCCACTGCGATTGGCAATAGTAACCACGGTAGTATCTCACATCTAGTATTACTCATTTGTGATACGATCAATCGACACTGCAATATAAACATTGTTTACATGAATACAATGAATATTCAAAGAAACAAAAAAATTACTAAGTTAAATATATCTATGCATCTCTTACGCATATATTAGAAAAAATAGTGCCGATGGCAAAGTATATTATTCTCGGATCTTTTTCTAGAATATTGTTTGGAGAGTGCATTATCCAGAATGTGGAAATTATAAAGAACAAAACTAAAGGCACTAAAGGCCTTACAGCCTCTGGAAACGTCCGCATTTTTCCGGTCTTATCTCTATATGACCTGCAACATAATTCAAAAGATAATTATGTTAACGTAAAGCTTTTTATTCAAACTTTGTTTTAAATAAAATGAGCTTTTTAAAAAGAATTATAAGAGAGAAATAGATAATTGAATATAGAATATTTTTTATCAATATTTATTAATTATCATTAACAGAAAAAAAATTTCGTATCATTTCGTTTTTATCCAACAAATATTTTAGTAACAATAATTTTTAAAAATGTATTATTTATTACAACGATAAAATGACACTCACTTGTATATATTCCAAATAACGACTGGTAAGTTGGACACAAGCGCACTAACATACAATAACATTTCAAACATCATTCCCGCCGATATACCACCTGGCAATTCAAATTTCCAGGCTTCGTGTCCACCTATGCTGGTAAGTGTAAATACAATAACGGTTGCCTATAAAATCAATAAAAGGTTAATGTAAATTGGCAGAGATTGATGAAATAATAAAAGTCAATTAGTAATATGAAAAAAATATTATTTTACATTAAAAATCATATATCTGAGCAAACTTACCAGCATGGAAGCATCATATCCCCAGGGAAGAAACAGTACACCTGTGTTATACTTCTCCCAATGACTTAGATAGAAATTAATGAATACATTCCACAGTATAAAGTACATTCGTAGCGGCGAGACGCTGTGATCTGTTCTGCCGAAGACTGAGTACATACACACTGTGATCAACATGGCAGTCCAACTATCTAAACCATGATCAAATAGTTCCCCTAAGGGACCGGACGTTTGTGTGCGTCTTGCCTGTTTACCATCTATCCCATCTGCAATATAAACAAAATTAAGTTATTGTTCAAGAAACTGTATACATATATATATATATACTACAATAAAATTTTTATATATATTTCTCTCAATAAAATTATGTTTATTATTTTCTCATCCATATTGCTTAATATATAAATTTATTATTCTGTTTTATGTAAGTTCGTGTGCCTATTCAAATGCAAAAGATAAATTTTTCATAATTTGCGAAAATATTATCTTAATTATTATAACATATATATATTTATATATATATATACACTCTATAACAAGGTATCTCGAAATTCACTCAAAATACTAATAGCAAGAAAATTCTCGAAAAATTAAGTTAATGTAAAAACATTAATTACAAATTTTAATTTTAATTTCGAAGATAATAAAGGTATTAATATAACTAATTACAGACTACGTTTATAAGCCATCTACTTATGAACAATATTATCTAAAAAGCAACTCATTACTCATAAGTGAAATAGTCTATAATTAATATATAAACATCTGTATTCCAAAAATTATTGTTCAAAATAAAAATTTATAAACAATTTTTTTACTTATTTTTCCAAGAACTGTCTTGTTATTATTTTGAGTCGCGAGTTTTGAGATAGTTGTGTGTGTGTGTGCGTGTGCGTGTGTGTGTGTGTGCGCGCGTATAAGTATGCATATACATGTATACTCAATATATCAAGATAAAAACTTCTGAAAATACGCAAAGAAAAAAAAATCACATAGATGATTAATATTAGTTCATTTAACAAACATATGTACATAATTATTCAATAAAATATACGTATGATACTCTTATTATTGATATACGTATACTTTTACACCCTTAACTTCTACATGTTAATATTAAAATTATATATCAAGCACCAAATGCACGTACCAAGCGTATATGCCATAAAAATGTTAAAAGCAGCCATGGCAAAGACCCATCGTGATATTGGAGGGTATTCCGGCTTGTCGTCACTGGACGCATAGAAGTAGTAGTCATAAATCGCAAATAGCATAAAGTTTAGCACGGTAAAAAGGAATCCAGAGAAAGTTAGTACATTTGGAGCAATCCACTTTGGACAATACTAAAACACAAGATGGAATGATTATTTTATAATAAAAATACTATATAAAAAAACTATTTTGTTCTACTGTAGCTCTACAAAATACATGGATAAAAAGAAGTATCTTATTAACATAACAATTGTTCCATCACTGAAGCAGAGATTATACCTGTACTATTTTATTCCAAAAGGGATGCATAACATACACGCTCAGGGGACTTGTGTCCAAGGAGCTATACTGAAATCATAACATATTCAAAATAAACAATACAGCTAAACATTGAGAGAGCAAAAAATATTATTTCAATTATTTCAATAAAGTTATATGTGTATTGGGAAAAATTAAATATAAAATATAAAATAATTTTATGAATTATTGTATACACATGTTATAATTGCATGTATATTATAAAACGCGTGACATATATTTATATATATTCATAATTTCTTCAAATCAATAATCGGTACGTATGAAAAGTATATTCAAAATCAGACCTCTCACCTTGTAACTCTCAAACCCCGTGAGGTGCTCATCCGTCAGGTACTCCACCTCGAACTTCAGCTTACGATACATCTTGGAATCTCAGGAATCTTAACTATCTTACGAATCTAATGTCGTTAACTCTGGGAATCGTTAACCACGCGTTTACGCGATGGGAGAGGCGCCGGGCGGTGGGCGCCAATAACGCGCGAGCCTCGAGAGATCTCCGGTGAACTCCGGCCTTTCACGAGGATATCTCTTTCCTTATTTGTACCGTACGCAAAATCGTCTATCACGTCGGCTCATCGTGGCATCGGTCGTACCTGCGGTATTTTCACAACGAACAAGCGAAACTCCAGCTCGGCAGCCACCTACAATTGCCGATTTCCACTCGGGAAACGAGGCGCAGATCTATCGCGCGTCTGACCGTTGCACGACGAGTCACCTCACCCTCACCACTCCTCACGAATACTCACGATTCACGATTTACAATTACGCACGTATTACGTATGCACGCGTATCGGGTGATCCCGGCACGTCGTTGTTCATTGTCACCTCACAGACCACACCACCGCACACAACGAATGCGCGACGTGCTGGACGTGCATTCCCACGTTAGAAGAGAGTTCAAGAGAGGAGCGCGCGCGCGGCGCCGGCTGATTGTTCATTTGTTCCCTTCGTTCATTCTCGATCGTCCACGCGCTTGCTGTTTCAGCGGTTGAGATGGAAAAGAGACATGCTTTAACGATTGAGCTTGATAATACAGAGCCGTGCATTTACGTGTGTAAAATAGAATGATCTACGACCGGTATTCGTAGTCAGATTATAACTTTACTGGGCCTTCTATAATTCTACAATGATAAGCCATTAGTCATAAATTAGAAGTCAGAAGCTAAAAATTGACGATTGTGAATTTTTAGCTTCTAATTTCTAATTTATGACTAATGACTTATTGTAGAATTATAAGGAATTATAGAAGGCCCAAGGCCTTCTATAATTCTACATAATACCCCATTAGCCATAAATCAGAAATCGGAAGCTAAAAATTGACCAATCACAGTCGTCAATTTTTAATTTATGATTAATGGCTAATTATTGTAGAAGGCCCATATAAAGACCGTCTCAAGTATGTACATACATTTTTAAGATGTCACAAGTCAATCACAAAACCGTTCAAGAAACATTTTTTTTTCAAGTAAATATTTTTCTAATTATTTTCAGATTTAAAGCTTTTAATTCCACTTGAAGTATAATAGGTAATTTAATTCAAACTGATCGACTTTATGCCAAGAACGAAAAAAATTGGAAATTACAGTTTTGTTATCGGCTTCAGGTGTCGACTATTAACAATATTTGCTTCATATATATAATATATATGTATGAGTTTTATACTTTGTACGTATAAAACACTCTTGATTTGGACTAAGGATTACATAAACTGTTGAATTCTTCAGAAATAGGCTTACATATCTAGGCTACGTTCCAAAACTTTCTCTGCGAGATTTTATTTTATATGCTATGTATACGTTATTATTATTTCGAGCAAAATTTTCCTCGGAGAGGAAGTTTTGGAACATAATCCTAATAAGAAAAATAGTTAGAAAATTTTTACATATGTGTGTTGCGTGCAATATTGATGAGTAAGACAAGTATTACGTAACACGCAAATCGTGTGTTAATCAAGTCCCTGAATCGATAAAAAACAGACGACTTTAGGATCTCCTTAGATATTATTACTTGAGACAATTTTAGAAAAAGAACTATTTCTTGCAAGGATACAGTAGTAGTGTTTTCTGCAATAATTATAGGAACACTAACAGTGGCCAGCCAATCACAAAGCGTACATGAGTAGTCCGGTTATACGAGCGGTGAACGATCTGAAGGTTCTCTAGTCCTGGTTTCATAAAAGCCGAAACAAGTTGAGAGCGGGTGTAGGTTTTGACAGTTGACACCTTTACGGTGTTCTCGACTGGCTCTTTGACGTATGTCTGTATGACGTGACGTAAGCCGGCACCGGCGAGACATATTCTAAACACGCTGTGTATTTTATCGATTAACCGTTCTGAAAGATGACACTGTGCTAATTTTGCTGATTGACACGTACTAAGGAGCAACGACGCAAAGACCGGTATTTGCAGGCATGGGCGATGCTCTCGCTGCTGTCATTACTTGAGAAACGTCAGAAGATCATTGTATGTATTTGTACACGCATATATGCTTTGTGTTCGATATAAAAAATCATGTTAACTCTGATTGTATTGGCAGCTTAGTCGCTCCAGAAACTTCACCATGGCCTCTGCCACGGAGCAGCAGCAGCAGCAGCAACAGCAGCAGCAGCAACAGCAACAAACAACGCTGGAGTTTTATCAGGCGATGGCTGACTTTAAAAACATGTTTCCACAGATGGATGATGATGTGATAGAGGTGAGAAAACTATCGACAAGTTAAAAGTCCATTTTTAGTATTTTAGATTAATTTCAATCTCGATTAACTTACTTTTTTAAATCCTTTTCTAGTTCTGATTAGATGAAGATTAATTAGAATAAGATTAAGAATATGACTGCATTTGGTTGAAATATTTATACACTGTATAAGCTTCGTTCTATCTTTATCATTGTTACATAAGAAAGATAAAATGAAGTTTACAACGTCCAAAACAAAAGCAGCCTAAATTAAACCAACAAAAAGGAATCTATATTGATATAAATACATAATCTAGCTACTGTCAACTGTCATATTGTTTTATTCTAGGAATATGTTTGAATTTTATTATATATTTGCAGGCTGTACTGAGATCCAATCAGGGAGCTGTGGACACCACAATCGACCAATTGCTCACCATGAGTACTGACAACGAGAACGAGAAAATTAGGAGCGAGCTGGAACAGAAGGAAGAGCTTCCAAACCAAGTGACCGCGAAGTCACCCAGGAAAGACTCAAGCAAAGCAGCGTTAAGAAGCAGCGTTCAAAAATGGCAGCCTCCACTGTTGGGACCATTGCCGGACACCTTTCTAAGGCTTCCCCAGCAAATATCTGATGATGGCATCGACTCGGCGTATTTGCAAGAGAATACTATGCTAGAGGACGAGAGGATCGCTATGTTTTTGCAGAACGAGGAGTTCATGGCGGAGCTTCGTTGGAATGAAGATTTCCTGTCTACATTGGAACATGGTAAAGAATTGAGGAGACCGCAAGGAAGTGCAGCTCAAGAGAGAAAATGGAACGTTTTCTTTCTCTTGTAGACTCAAAGCTGGAGAAGTGCAGCAGCCAGACCGGTCACGACGACGAGGATCTGTTCAAAGAAAGACTGAAAAATATGGGCAAACGTAAGTAATGAATTGGAAAACTATAATTTAAGTTAAAAGCTATATATATATATATATTACGAAGGTGTTCACTCGCAGTAAGAAACGCGGTGGCAGACAATTATTACCACCGACAGCTTCTTGCGACGATCTTCTGGATCCGGAAGAATCATCCAAACCTCAATCTTAAAGAGAGATCTATATCTATACGATCCTGCTGGAATATTTGCTCTTTTTTCTCGTCATCGTAAGACGGCAAATTCAACGACATTTGCAGCTTAATTTAGATGTCATATGTCACGAAAAGAAGCATATCTATGTCGTGACTTGCGATAGACGAGATAACTATGTCAGGGTCGTGTAAGATATAAATTAATTAGCGATTCAGGTTTATAGCTCACTTGATGGTTGACAATTAGCTGCAGAGATAATGGAATTACAAGGTTTTAACTTAAAGGTGCGTCAGTGAAACAAAGACTCACCGAATAGAGTGAATATCAAGTAAAACGCTTGAAACGATAAAAGAATTATCAAAAAGCCGTATCTCGGTAATTATGCAGATATACGTAGGAATTAATTAATCTTAAAGCATTAATCAATCTTAGTGCGTTAATTAATCTTAATGTATTTTCTAGTAAAGACGCAGATCTGTTTCTGATAAATTCAGTGTGATATTTTACGATGTTGTGACGTAAAGTTTATTTTAATAGATTTTATATTTTGTTGTTGTACGTTGCTTGCGATTATCCGTATTACTATGTATTACTGCGTATTATTGCGTATAATCGTTTGAAGACTGACACAAGAAAGTTTTGCAGAAATCTATCGAGCGATAATTTCGATAGAATTTTTTATCACTGATATTGGAAAAATACTTAATTCAAATTAATAACGGTCGTCATTGTTTTACTTAAGCGTGACGAGTAAAACAAATAAAATTTTTATTGTACGCAAAATACGCAATATGTTTTGCTTTCTAGCATATACGGCTACGAAAGTAATTGATGTTGTATATATATGTTCATGTGCATCGTACGCCGATAGTGCGTCAATGTTAATTAGCCACAATAGTTTATTGAAAATTAAAAAAAAGCGCAACATCGATCCGGTTTGGAAAGAATGATTCTTTTGAAAATTCGATTTTCGAGAAGATGGAGATCTGATCTGGTGAGATAAACAACTGATTCGTCAAGATAGAGATAAAAAAATGGATGAAGGTTTGTTATATTCTCATGAAATTTTGCATTATTCTAAATAATTTGCCAAATTCAAAATTTAAGACACTACACAAATCTTAGATGCCTTCATTCATTTATCTTTTCGATTCTACTTGCGATTGCAAGTAGTAATTGCACCTCTTTTAGACGTAAAACCTAGTCATTCAGTCTAGCCATTATTTATTGAACAAAAGCTCTGTTATTGTAACGATATCGTGTGAATGTAGAAAATATTTATAAAAGTGATTGTAGACAGTCTAAGTAATTTACAACATGTGCTATGATGACAAACACGTATGAGAATAAATTGGAAGAGCTGGAATGAGTATTATATTTATTCAAAATTTCATTTGCATTCAAAAATTAGGGAAGAAATGGAAAGCACATTTATCTAAATCGTCGTGATTTGTGCTAACCACTTCTCTCCTAGTAATCATGAAATCGACTTGGATAACTGGCCCGAGAGTACAATATCGAAATATCAAAATGAGCAGATTGTCTCGTGTTACGTATCAGGTTGCTTGAAAAACACTCTAGCACCAGAGAGACTATAGTACAACAATTGAAACTCGGCGTTTCTTTCATTGAGACGTTGGAGAGTGAGCGCTCTGGTTTGTTGAAGCTTCTCATCGCCGTGATCATCCTTGCGCTCGGCTGCAAGCTTTTCTTGGGCGATGTGCTGTTCAACCGTTTTAAACCAATGAAGGCCGTCCAGTTCAACGCTCTGATCGAGCAGTGCGTTGATGTAGGCAATACCCATGGCGAAGCCATCGTCAGTGAAAGCTGCGCCGGTCTGATTCTTTTTAAACATCTTCTCTTTATTGGATACGGAATTGTCGACGAAACTGAGCGTTAGTGGCGGCACGATGGCGTAGAACTGCTGCAGATGATAGGACTTGGTGTCGCGGAATGCTGATGCAAACACGTCGACTAGCAACTTGAAGTATTGAATACCCTCGGTGAAGTTACGCACCAGATCAGCGATGTCGTTCTCCAGCCGTTTGGCTGCAGCTTGTGTGGTGGCGCTATAATTTAGTCCACGACAGAGCGATTCGAATGGCACTGTTTTCTCGATATCTGGCAGAAAAGATATTGCGTTAGAGCTGGCGTGAAGGCCGCCGGAGCGAATCAACCGCACGTAGCCGAGTGCGTTGCCGATTTGCGTGATTAGTTGACGAAACTGATCCAGGTAACTCAGCCCGTCGGCAGTCATCCCTAGTTTTCGGATACCCTTTTGGAATTTCTCTGCTCGTTCGTATGTGTACGGAGCGGCGCCTGCTTCTCGTTGTGCTCGGACGAATCTAATATCGCGCATCAATCGCGACTTGATGTGTTCGTCGAAAAGGAACTGCGAGAAGGTGTGCAGCTTTACACGCAGAAACTGGTAAACAAAGTTTACCGTGGTACTCATGATGCCGGTGCCATGGGTGCGAATTGAATTGGCGATATGCCGGATGCCGATGGTGTTTAGATGCTTGTTGCCGCTGCTGTGTTCCACGAACGTTTGCGTGTTCAGATTGTATAGGTATCTGTAATGAAACAATATGAATATACTGATAAATTTCTAAATACTAGTTATAACATAAATTCTTATAATATCATATTTAATAATTCTGGTTACCTGGAAACGAACACATGGATGTTACGCATTATCTCTAGAGCGTCCAGACCCTGTTCGAGAGTCTGCGTCGGCAGATGGTCCTGCACCGTGTCCAGGCCCATCTTATAACTGGCTAACGCATGCATCGTCCGGTAGGTTCTCCAATCATGTAGGGCCACTGTCGTCAAATTGTAAAACATATCGTCCAGGTAATGCTCGACAAATCTTTTTGTACAAACCATGTTTTCGGCCAAAGGCAACGGCGGGACTCGCACCACTCTGCTACTGTCTTTTGCGCCAATATTAAAGGGATTCGTGGAGTCCAGTTTAAGATGAGCATGCACGTGCAGCCGTAGGCTAGTTTCGATCTCGTGGCAGGCCGGTTTTAATACACTCTTCACTAGGCTCTCCCGGAGTTCCGCAATGCGTTTTATTTTCAGCTCAGCGAATTCCTGTTCGCTCATGGCGCTGTTGAAAGCGGCGAACAGATGTGTAATATGGTAAACGCCGGTATTGCTGTCGACGACCGAGGAGAGATAAGCGGGGAGCATGTTTTGATGATGCAGCAGCAGCGAATAGTCGCCGTGTTCATCGACTAATTCGTACAACTTGGCCACGACATCATAACTATCCAGCAGGAACCGTAGTTTGACTACTTCTTCTTCGCGGAAAGTGTCAGTCAGCTGAGTGGCGCACGCTAACGCGCAACGCACTATCAGCCGTCTATCTGTGCTCGCTGGACCACTTATCAGCCGCATACTCAACCCTATCAGCGATAGTGCATCTAAGCGTTCCCTGCTGTAACCCTTGTCCCTCTGAACAAGAGCTTTTCGCGCCGTTTCCAGCATAACTAGCACGTAGTAAGCTAGGTATTGCAGCACTTGCGCCTGCGATTGCACTACAACCGGCCCGAGTGTGTAAAACGTCGTCTGCAGGGACTTTTGCAACTCCACGAGTCTGCAAATTAGTTGTACTGTGCCACGACTCATCGGCTTCGACAGCAAAGCGTGCAAATTCGTCACAAATGCAACAGTCTCTTGTATCTGAGACAGCAAAGCTAACAAATCCATCAGCAGCGTACGCTTTTGTCCAATGTCTGATACCTGGAGATTGGTTCTTGTAAGGATACTCTGCATCTCCACGCACCAGGTCGTCCCTCGTTGTATCAGATTGTTCACCGTGACAGACAATCTTTGCGTTCTCACTTGCAGAATCTTTTCGCCAATTTGTGAGTTTATGGCATTGCCAGTTTCCTTTGGCACGACGTTGCTGAGGAACTTACTAGGCACCCACATCACATTCCCCACCAACGTGACCGCGTAGAATTTCTTGTTGGCCTCCAGCACCCTCTTGATCAGCTTCTTGTCGCAAGCACCAAACAGCTTTATCGCCACGGCGACGCCGACGTTGGCTCTTATCCAGTTCTTGTTCAATGCGGCACAGTCGTTGGATTTGCTCTCCACATCTGTAATCATATTTTTCAGATAACTGATAATCTGCTCGCTCATGACTGCACCCTTATTTACATCCATCACATGCTCGATCGCCTTCAGAAACATATTCTTTCGTAGCAATTTCTCCTGCAGATCTTTGAGCAGATGATCAAACGTTTCCAATTTTGTCTTGGTGACATCAAACTGCGATGGATTATGCATCATAGAGCGCACATGAATCCTGTACTTCTTCCACTGTTCCAATATTACTGGTTGAGCGTCGACGATCTCGTCGAGAGTTACTAGGATAACAAATAGATCTATGAAGCCTTCCAGTAGAACGGGTAAATAGATTTCATGGACGGCGCCGGATAGACTTGCCAATTGTTGGGTAGTCAAGTGTACGACAGCTGACATTCGATTGGTAAAAACGGATAGATCTAGGAGATCTGACAATAATTTAGTCACACCAATAAGATCGTCATTCATGCATCTTTCTCCGTGAGCGAAGAGCTTTGCATAAAAACCAGCAGCTTCCACTTTCAGCAATCTGATTTCTCTGCACGTTCCTGCTATCGCTGCCAGCAGCTTGGATAGAACTTTGTTCTCCATTTCCACCAAAGACAGGATGCCAATATCTTCTGTCGATTTGTAGACTAGACGTAGAGGACCTTCTATAATATACTCTAACGTTGAATCACCTTTCCAAGATTTCTCCACCAGATTCTCAAAAAATTCTCCGTACTTTCGTAGATGCATAGCACCTGCGGCTTTATAGATGCCTTCATCTTTTTTGGAGTTCCACGTCGGTGCCTCTATCATTTTTATTTATTGAAGTTGTAACTTCGGCAATTTGTGATGATTATTAGAGGTACTCTAATTATAGAATTTTTATGATTAATACATATGCATTATAAATTTATAAAATATAATCATATTAAAATTCTTGTTTCTTTCAATAAAATTTCTTTAACATATAATAACTTACCTTGTTTATATTATATTTTTGTATTTTTTATATATAATTATGATAGGAATCTTTTATATTATTATTTTATGCATTCAAACATAAATAACTATACTCTATATTACTTTGTTTCTATGCAGTATCCAATCCATTATTGTTATTCCATCAAACTCGTCAAACTTCAGCTGATCACAGCTGACGCCTCTCACTGACACTGCACAACACTGCAAAGATAGCTAATCTAATGTAATCAGATAGAAGCATACATGTTCTACTATTAGCAACAGATGGCAATATTTTTGGAAAGTGAGGAAATATCGACTGTCGATATTTTCTCACTCAGTCGATTAAATTGTATCTTAAAACTGACGAAGAAAATCTTCATTAATTTATAAATTTAAGAAAATTAATTATTAATTTAAGAAAATCTTCGTCATTAA
This sequence comes from Trachymyrmex cornetzi, assembly GCF_001594075.2. Classification (NCBI taxonomy): domain Eukaryota; kingdom Metazoa; phylum Arthropoda; class Insecta; order Hymenoptera; family Formicidae; genus Trachymyrmex; species Trachymyrmex cornetzi. The sequence goes on from NW_017297438.1 coordinate 382,091, forward strand.
TTTATAAATTTTTTTTACTTATCTCGAACAAGGATTGCGAAGTAACGAATAAAATCTAATCTTTCTCCGTATTGATATCTTTTTATTATATCAGTACAAGATGTTACTTTATTTTTAAACAAAAAGTGAGATAGAAATTATATGATGCCGATTTTGTTGGCGACATCGAGCGCATCATAATCGCGCGTTAGGCGCACGTATGCCTTCTTTCTGCCGTCCGGCCTCATCAAAGTATTCACCTTTGCTACATCAACATCGTAAAGTTTCTTAATCGATGCCTTGATGTGATATTTGTTGGCGTGATCGTGCACGATAAAGACTAAGGTATTGTTGTCTTCAATCTTCTTCATCGCCGCTTCCGTTGTCAATGGGAATTTTATGATGTTGAACGCGTCCATACTGAAAACAAATCACAAAGATGCAATAATTTCTCAAAAGAAATTCATATATACATATTTATTTATGAAGTTTCGAGTGAATCTCATTTAAACCCTACCGATTTCTGTTCGGCACAGATTTACGCGGGTATTTGGGATTCCTAGGTGGCCTGAAAGTTTTGGGCCTGTGGAAGTGAACGGACGTCCTAATCTTCCGCACCCTGGAGCCATGAACTCCCTTCAAGATCTGTAAAGTAATAAATGTGATTGTTAAATTCATAATATTTGATACATTCTTGCATACAGTAGACTCATTAATTGTTCAGTACTGTGTTAAAAATTTATTTTCACGGAAATTCAAAGAGATTCCCACACTTAAATTCATCATTGAAAAAGACAATATTGCCTGTATTCATAGTCAGGTTTTATATTTAAGGCTTCCTTAAATTTATCTTCAGATACTCTACGAATTATTTCATTGGCTAATGAGCATCTAAAAATAAATTTAAGGAATACGGGCATATGTCTTTCAAGGAGAACAAGTCCAAATTGACTAAATCGTGACATAAATTCGAGCAATAATTGATCAATATGTCGTCAAATTAACATTATTTTAACTTTCTTGTTCACCTTGGGTTAAAATATTAACAAGACAAATGTTTCTATTTCAAGCACCTTCTTCTGAGCCTTGAGAGCCTTCTGAACTGGAGCCGCTGGCTTTCCACCCTTCGGGGTCTTTTTGGTAGCCTGTACATTCTTCTTGGGTTTGCTAATCAACGGCTTGCTGGCAAGCTTAAGCACAGGCTTAGCCGCAGG